>NW_023046346.1:0-58497 GCF_011762505.2 Arvicanthis niloticus
TCTCCTCTCCCTGGATGCCCTTCTGTCCTTTCTTCTCTATGGATGCCCTTCAGTCTTCTCCTCTCTTTGGATGTCCTTTCTTCTCTCCTCTCTCAGGATTTTCTTGTTCCCTCTCCTCTCTCTGGATGCCCTTCTGGCTTCTCCTCCCTCTGGATGTTCTTCTGTTCTTTCCTCTCTCTGGATGCCCTTCTTTCTTCTCCTCTCTCTGGATGACCTTCTGCTCTCTACTCTCTCTGGAATAACTTTTGTTCTCTCCTCTCTCTGGATTCCCTTCTGTCTTCTCCTCTCTCTGAATGCCCTTCTGTCCTCTCCTCTCTATGGATGCCCTTCTGTCTTCTCTTCTCTCTAGATGCCCTTTGTTCTCTCCTCTCTCGGGATTCCCTTCTTCCCTCTCCTCTCTCTGGATGCCCTTTTGTTTTCTTCTCCCTCTGGATGCTTTTCTGTCCTCTACTCTCTCTGGATGGCCTTCTGTCTTCTCCTCTCTTCGTATGCCCTTCTGTTTTCTCATCTCTTCAGCTTCCCTTCTTTCTTCTTTTCTCTCTGGATGTCCTTCTGGTCTCTCCTCTCTCTGGATGCTCTTCTGTTCTCTCCTCTCTCGGGATGCCCTTCTGTCTTCTCCTCTATCCGGATGCCCTTCTGCTCTCTCCTCTCTCTGGATGCCTTTCTATTCTCTCCTCTCTCTGGATGCCCTTCTGTCTTCTTCTCTCTCTGGATTCCCTCCTGTCTTCTTCTCTCTCTTGATGCCTTTCTGTTCTCTCCTCTCTCTGGATACCCTTCTGTCTTCTCCTATCTCTTGATGCCCTTCTGCTCTCTCCTCTCTCTGGAAGCCCTTCTGTCTTCTCTGCTCTCTGGATGTCCTTCTGTTCTCCCCTCTCTGTGAATGTGTTTCTGTCTTCTCCTCTCTCGATGCCCTTCTCTTCTCTCATCTCTCTGGATGCCCTTCTGACATCTCCTCTCCATGGATGCCCTTCTGTCTTCTCCTATCTCTGGATGCCCTTCTGTCATCTCCTCTCCATGGATGCCCTTCTGTCTTCTCCTCTCTCTGGATGGCTTTCTGTTCTCTCCTCTCTCTGGATCCCCTCTGTCCTCTCCTCTCCCTGGATGCACTTCTTCACTCTCCTCTCTTTGGATGCCCTTCTTTCCTCATCTCTCTCTGGATGCCCTTCTGTTCTCTCCTCTCTCTAGATTCCCGTTTTGTCTTCTCCTCTCGCTGGGTGCCCTTCTCTTCTATCCTCTCTCTAGATGCCCTTCTGTCCTTTATTCTTTCTGGATTCCTCTTTGTTCTCTCATCTCTCTCTATGCCCTTTTGTGCTCTCCTCTCTCTGGATGCCCTTCTGTTCTCTCCTCTCTCTGCATTCCCTTTTTGTCTTCTCCCCTCACTGGATGCCTGTTGGGAGCCACAGTGAGCATGTTAGCATTCGCCATTACAAGATGGCGTGGGCATCCTGTCCACCAACTAGTAAACAACTGACTGTGAAGGTGCAAAAGGCAAAAAGCTCGCCAAAGTCACTGCCCATTCCGGGGTGTAATATGGGGTGATGAGTGAACATCCAATCAGAAGTGAACACGCCGCTCTAGGGTACATATAGCAGTGCCTTTCCCAGGCTTTGGGTCTTTCCGCTTCTGCTTATACAAGAAGTAAAGCTCGTTGTAGTAACCACCCGAACACTGCCTCACGTGTCTTTTTCGCAGGCAAAGAGGACACAGAGGGGCTCGGAACAGATGCACTTCTCTTCTATCCTCTCTCTAGATGCCCTTCTGTCCTCTATTTTCTCTGGATTCCTCTCTGTTCTCTCATCTCTCTGGATGCCCTTCTATTCTCTCCTCTCTCTGAATGCCCTTCTGTCTTTTCCTCTCTCTGGATTCCCTCCTGTCTTCTCTTCTCTCTGTATGCCCTTCTGTTCTCCTCTCCTTGGATGCCCTTCTGAACTCTTCTCTCTGGATGCCCTTCTGTTCTCTCCTCCCTCTAGATGCCCTTCTGTCTTCTCCTCTCTCTGGATGGCTTTCTGCTCTCTGCTTTCTGTGGATCCCTTTTGTCCTCTACTATCTCTGGATGGTCTTCTTCACTCTCCTCACTCTGGATGTCTTTCTTTCCTCTCCTCTCTCTGTATGCCCTTCTGTCTTCTTCTCTTGCTTTATGCCCTTCTGTTCTCTCTTCTCTGTGGATTCCCTTTTGTCTTCTCTTCTCTCTGGATGCCCTTCTCTTCTCTCCTGTCTCTAGATGCCCTTCAGTCCTCTATTTTCTCTGGATGCCTTTTTTTTCTCGCATCTCTCTGGATGCCCTTTGGTCTTCTTCTGTCTCCGGATGCCTTTCAGTCCTCTTCTCTCTCTGAATATCCTTCAGTCTTCTGCTATCTCTGGAATGCCTTCTGTTCTCTCCTCTTCCTGGATTCTCTCCTGTTCTCTCATCATTCTGGATGTGCTTATGTTCTCTCGTCTCTTGGAATGTCCTTCTGTTTTCTCCTCTCTCTGGATGCCCTTCTGTCTTCTTCTCTCTCTGAATGTCCTTCCATGCTCTCCTCTCTATGCATGCCCTTCTGTCTTCTCCTCTCTCTGGATGCCCTTCTGTTATCTCCTCTCTATGCATGCCCTTCTGTCTTCTCCTCTCTCTGGATGCCCTTCTGTTCTCTCTTCTCTCTGGATGCCCTCCTGTCTTCTCCACTCTCTGGATGCCCTTCTGTTCTCTCCTCTTTCTGGATGCCCTTCTGTTCTCTCCTCTCTCTGGATGCCATTTTGTCTTCTCCTCTCTCTGAATGCCCTTCTGTCCTCTCCTCTCTATGCATGCCCTTCTTCTCTCTCCTCTCTCTGGATGAATTTCTGTTTTCTCCTACCTCTGGATGCCCTTCTGTCCTTTCCTCTCTCTGGATGGCCTTCTGTCTTCTCCTCTCTTCTTATGCCCTTCTGTATTCTCATCCCTTTGGCTTCCCTTCTGTCTTCTCCTCTCTTTGGATGTCCTTCTGGTCTCTCTTCTCTATGGGTGCTCTTCTGTTCTCTCCTCTCTCCGGATGCCATTCTGTCTTCTCTTTCTGGATGCCCTTCTGCTCTCTCCTCTCTGTGGATGCCGTTCTGTTCTCTCCTATCTCTGGATTCCCTCCTGTCTTCTCCTCTCTCTTGATTCGCTTCTGTTCTCTTCTCTTTCTGGATGCCCTTCTGTTCTCCTCTCTCTGTGGATGTGTTTCTGTCTTCTCCTCTCTCAATGCCCTTCTCTTCTCTCCACTCTCTGGATGCCCTTCTGTCTTCTCCTCTCTCTGGATGGCTTTCTGTTCTTTCCTCTGTCTGGATGCTCTTATGTTCTCTCCTCTCTCCGGATGCCCTTCTGTCTTCTCTCTCTGGATGCGCTTCTAACCTTGCCTCTCTCTGGATGCCCGTCTGTCTTCTCCTCTCTCCAAATGCCCTTCTGTTCTCTCCTCTCTCTGGATTCACTCTGTCTTCTCCTTCTCTGGATGCCCTTCTGTTCTCTCCTATCTCTAGATGCCCTTCTGTTCTCTCCTCTATCTAGATACCTTTCTGTCTTCTGCTCTCTTTGTATGGCCTTCTTTACTCTTTTCTGACCTCTCCTATCTCTGGATGACCTTCTTTTCTCTCTTATCTCTTGAGGCCATTCTGTCAACTCCTCTCTCCAGAAGCCCTTCTGTCTTCTCCTATCTCCGGATGCCATTCTGTCTTCTCCTCATTCTGGATACCTTTCTGTTCTCTACTCTCTCTACATGCCCTTCTGTAGTCTATTCTCTCTGGATTCCCTCATGTTCTCTCCTATCTCTGGATGTTCTTCTGTCTTTTCTGCTCTCTAGATACCGTTATATTCTCTACTCTCCCTGGATGCACTTGTGTCTTCTCTGCGCTCTGGATTCCCTTCTGTTCTCCCCTCCATGTAGATGTGTTTCTGTCTTCTCCTCTCTCTGGATGCCCTTCTGTTCTCTCCTCTCTCTGGATCCCTTCTGTCCTCTTCTCTCTCTGGATGCCCTTCTTAACACTCCTCTCTCTCGATGCTCTTCTGTCCACTCCTCTATCTGGATGCCCTTCTGTCCTCTCTTCCCCCTGGATGCCCTTCTGTTCTTTCTTCTCTCCAGATGCCCTACTGTCTTCTCCTCTCTCAGGATTCCCTTCTGAGCTCTCCTCTCTCTGGATGCCCTTCTGTTCTCTCCTCTCTCAGGATTCCCTCCTGTCTTCTCCTCTCTATTGATGCCCTTCTCTTCTCTCCTCTTTCTGGATGCCCTTCTGTTCTCTCCTCTCTCCAGATACCCTCCTGTCTTCTCCTCTCTCTGCATTCCCTTCTGCTCTCTCCTCTCTCTGCATGCCCTTCTGATCTCCCTTCTCTCTGGATTCCCATTTGTCTTCTCTCACTGAATGCTGTTCTATCCTCTCCTCTTTCTGGATGCCCTTCTGTCTTCTCCTCTCTCCAAATGCCCTTCTGTTATCTTCTCTCTCTGAATTTCCATCTGTTTTATCCTCTCTCTGGATGCCCTTCTTTTCTCTTCTCTATCGAGATGTCCTTCTGTATTCTCCTCTCTCTGTATGGCCTTCTTTACACTTTATTCTGGATGCCCTACTGTCCTCTTCTCTCTCTGGATGCCCTTCTTTCCTCTCTTATCTCTGGAGTCCATTCTGTCAACTCCTCACTCTGGAAGCCCTTCTGTCTTCTCCTACCTCCCAATGCTCTTCTGTCTCCTCCTATTTCTGGATACCCTTCCGGTCTCTACTCTCTCTACATGCCCTTCTGTCCTCTCCTCTCTCTGGATTCCCTTTTTGTCTTCTCCTCCTGCTAGATGCCCTTCTCTTCTATCCTCTCTCTAGATGCCCTTCTGTCCTCTATTTTCTCTGGATTCCTCTCTCTTCTCTTGTCTCTCTGGATGCCCTTCTGTGTTCCCCTTTCTCTGGATACCCTTCTGTCTTCTCTGCTCTCTGGATGCCCTTCTGTTCTCACCTCACTGTGGATGTTTTTCTGTCTTCTCCTCTCTCCTGATGGCCTTCTCTTCTTTCCTCTCTCTGGAGGCCCTTCTGACCTCTCCTCCCCATGGATGTCCTTCTGTTTTCTCCTCATTCTGGATGGCTTTCTTTTTTCTCCTCTCTCTGGATCCCTTCTGTCCTCTCCTCTCTCTGGATGCCCTTCTTCATTCTCCTCTCTCTGGATTCCCTTCTTTCCTCACCTCTCTCTGGATGAACTTCTGTCCTCTCCTCTTTCTGGATGCCCTTCTCTTCTCTACTCTCTCTGGATTCACTTTTTGTCTTTTACTCTCCCTGGATGCCCTTCTCTTCTATCTTCTCTCTAGATGCCCTTGTGTCCTCTATTTTCTCTGGATGCCCTTATGTTCTCTCCTATCTTTGGATGTTCTTCTGTCTTCTCTGCTCTCTGGATATCTTTCTATTCTCTACTCTCCCTGGATGCACTTCTGTCTTCTCTGTGCTCTGGATTCCCTTCTGTTCTCCCCTCCCTCTGGATGTGTTTCTGTCTTCTCCTCTCTCTGGATGCTCTTCTGTTCTCTTCTCTCTCTGGAAGCCCTTCTGTCCTTTCCTCTTTATGGATGCCCTTCTGTCTTCTCCTCTCTCTGGATGGCTTTCTGTTCTCTCCTCTCTCTGGATCCCTTCTGTCCTCTCCTCTCTCTGGATGCCCTTCTTCACACTCCTCTCTCTGGATGCCCTTCTGTTCTCTCCTCTCTCTGGATTCCCTTTTTGTCTTCTCCTCTCGCTGGATGCCCTTCGCTTCTCACCTCTCTCTAGATGCCCTTTGGTCCTCTATTTTCTCTGCATTCCTCTCTGTTCTCTCATCTCTCTGGATGCCCTTCTGTATTCTCTGCTTTCTGGATGCCCTTCTGTTCTCCCCTCTCTGTGGTTGTGTTTCTGTCTTCTCCTCTTTCGATGCCACTCTCTTCTCTCCCCTTTCTAGATGCCCTTCTTTATTCACCTCTCTCTGGATGCCCTTCTGTCCTCTCCTCTGTCTGGATGCACTTATGTTCTCTCCCCTCTCTGGATTCTCTTTTTGTCTTCTCTCTCGGGATGTCCTTCTCTTCTATCCTCTCTCTAGATGCCCATGTGTCCTCTATTCTCTATGGATTCCTCTCTGTTCTCTCGTCTCTCTGGATACACTTCTGTGCTGTCCTCTCTCTGGATGCCCTTCTGTCCTCTCCTCTCTCTGGATGCCCTTCTGTTTTCTCCTCTCTATGGATGCCCTTCTGTCTTCTCCTCTGTCTGAATGCCCTTCTGTCCTCTCCTCTCTATGGATGCCCTTCTGTCCTCTCCTCTCTATAGATGCCATTTGTTCTCTCCTCTCTCGGGATTCCCTTCTTCCCTCTCCTCTCTCTGGATGCCTTCTGTGTTCTCCCTCTGCATGCCCTTCTTCCATCTCCTCTCTTGCGATGCCCTTCTGTGCTTTCCTCTCTCTGGATGCCCTTCTGGTCTCTCCTCTCTCTGGATGCTCTTCTGTTCTCTTTTCTCTCCAGATGTCCTTCTGTCTTCTCCTCTTTCTGGATGTCCTTCTGTTCTCTCTTCTCCCTGGATGCCCTTCTGTCTTCTCCTCTCTCCGGATACCCTACTGTCTTCTGCTCTCTCAGAATGCCCTTCTGCTCTCTCCTCTCTCTGGATGCCTTTCTGTTCTGTCTTCTCTCTGGATTCCCTTCTGTCTTCTCCTCTCTCTTGATGCCCTTCTGTTCTCTCCTCTTTCTGGATGCACTTCTGTTCTCTCCTCTCTCCAGATGCCCTTCTTTCTTCTCCTCTCTCTGGATTCCCTTCTGTTCTCTTCTCTATCTAGATCACCTTCTGTGTTCTCCTCTCTCTGTATGGCCTTCTTTACTCTTTTCCCTGCATGTTCTTCTGACCTCTTCTCTCTCTGGATGCCCTTCTTTTCTCTCTTCTCTCTGGAGGCCATTCTGTTAACTCCTCTCTCTGGAAACACTTCTGTCTTCTCCTATCTCCCAATGCCCTTCTGTCTCCTCATATTTCTGTATACCCTTTCTATTCTCTACTCTCTCTATGCCCTTCTGTCCTCTATCCTCTCTGGATGCCCTTATGTTCTCTCCTATCTCTGAATGTTCTTCTGTCTTCTCCTCTCTCTGGATGGCTTTCTCTTCTCTCCTCTCTCTGGATGCCCTTCTTTTCTCTCCTCTCTCTGGATGCCCTTCTGACCTCTCCTCTCCATGGATGCCCTTCTGTATTCTCCTCTCTTTGGATGGCTTTCTGTTCTCTCCTCTCTCTGGATCCCTTCTGTCTTCTCCTCTAACTGGATACCCTTCTGTCTTCTCCTCTCTATGGATGCCCTTCTGTTCTCTCCTCTCTCTTGATGCCCTTCTGTTCCCTCCTCTCCCTGGATGCCCTTCTGTTTTCTCCTCACTCCGGATGCCCTTTTGTCTTCTGCTCTCTCCGGATACCCTTCTGCTCTCTACTCTGTTGGGGTGCCCTTCTGTTCTCTCCTCATTGTGAATGCCCTTCTGTCTTCTCCTATTCTGGATTCTCTTCTGTCCTCTCCTCTCTATGGATTCCCTTCTGTCTTCTCCTCTCTCTGGATGCACTTTGTTCTCTCCTCTCTTGGAATGCCTTTCATCCTTCTGCTCTCTTTGGATGCCCTTCTGTCTTCTCCTATCTACTAATGCCCTTCTGTGTTCTCCTCTTTCTGGATGCCCTTCTGTTCTCTGCTCTATCTAGATGCCCTTCTGTCCTCTCCTCTCTATGGATATCATTCTGTTCTCTCCTATCTCTGGATGTCCTCGTGACCTTTTCTCTCTGGATGCCCTTCTGTTCTCTCCTCTCTCTGGATGCTAGTTCTGTTCTATTCTCTTTCCCAATGTCCTTCTGTTCTCTCCTCTCTTTGGATTTCCTTCTGTCTTCTCTTTTCTCTGTATGCCCTTCTGTTCACTTCTCTTTCTGGATGCCCTTCTGTCTTCTCCTCTCTCTGGATTCCCTTCAGTTTTCTCCTTTCTCTGGATGACCTTCTATTCTCTTCTCTCCCTGGATGTCCTTCTTTGCTCTCCTCTCTCAGGATGGCCGCCTGTCCTCTTCTCCATCTAGATTCCTTCTCTCTTCTCCTCTTTCTGGATGCCCTTCTGTTCAATCCTCTCTCCAGATGCCCTACTCTCTTCTCCTCTCTCTGGATGCCCTTCTGCTCTCTCCTCTCTCTGGATGCCCTTCTCTTCTCACCTCTCTCCGGATGCCCTTTTGTCTTCTCCTCTCTCTGGATGCCGTTCTGCTCTCTCCTCTCTCTGAATTTCCTTCTGTTCTCTGCTCTCTCCGCATTCCCTTCTTTCTTCTCCTCTTTCTGGATGCCGTTCTATCCTCTCCTCTCTCTGGATGCCCTTCTGTCTTCTCCTCTCTCTGGATACACTTCTGTTCTCTCCTCTTTCTGGATGCAATTCTGTTCTCTCCACTCTCCCGATGCTATTCTGTTCTCTCCTCTCTCCGAATGCCGTTCTGTTCGCTCCTCTCTCTGGGTTCGCTCTGTCTTCTCCTTCTCTGGATGCCCTTCTGTTCTCTTCTCTCTGTGGATGTGTTTCTGTCTTCTCCTCACTTTGGATGCATTTCTCTTCTCTCCTCTCTGGATGCCCTTCTGACCTCTGCTCTCCATGGATGCCTTTCTCTCTTCATCTCTCTCTTGATGTCTTTCTGTTCTCTCCTCTCTCTGGATGCCCTTCTGTCCTCTCCTCTCTCTGGATGCTCTTGTGTTCTCTCCTCTCTCTGGATTCCCTTTTTGTTTTCTCCTCTCGCTGGATGCCCTTCTCTTTTCTCCTCTCTCTAGATGCCCTTCTGTCCTATATTTTCTCTGAATGCCTCTCTGTTCTCTTGTTTCTCTGGATGTCCTTCTGTGCTCTCCTCTCTCTGGATGCCTTTCTGTCCTCTACTCTCTCTGGATGCAATTCTGTCTTCTTTTTTGTCTTTATGCCCTTCTGTTTTCTTGTCTCCCCCGATGCCTTTCTGTCTTCTCCTGTCTCTGGATTCCCGACAATTTTGTCCCCACTCTGGATACCCTTCTGTCTTCTCCTCTCCCTAGATGCCCTTCTGTGTTCTCCTCTCTCCAAATGCCCTTTAGTCCTCTTCTCTCTTTGGATGTCCTTCACTCTTCTACTCTCTTGGATGGGCTTCTGTTCTCTCCTCTTTTTGGAGTCTCTCCTGTTCTCTCATCTCTCTGGATGTGCTTCTGTTCTTTCCTCCAGGACGTACTTCTGTCCTCTACTCTCTCTGGATGCCTTTCTGTCTTCTTTTTTCTCTGGATGCCCTTCTGTTCTCTCCTCTCTCTGGATGCCCTTTTGTCCTCTCCTCTCTCTTGATACCCTTCTGTTCTCTCCTCTCTCTGGATGCCCTTCTGTTCTCTCCTCTCTCTGGATGCCCTTGTGTCCTCTTCTCTCTCTAGATGCACTTTTCTTCTCTTCTCTCTCTGGATTCCCTTCTGTCTTCTCCTCTCTCTGGATTACCTTCTGTTCTCTTCTCTCCCTCGATGCCCTTCTGTCATCTCTGCTCTCAGGATGCCTGTCTGTCCTCTTCTCCATATAGATTCCTTCTCTCTTCCCCTCTTTCTGGATGGCCTTCTGTTCTCCCCTCTCTCGGAAAGCCCTCCTGTCTTCTCCCCTCTCTGGATGTCCTTCTGTTCTCTCCTCTATCTAGATGCCCTCCTGTTCTCTCCTCTATCTAGATGCCCTTCTGTCTTCTCCTCTCTCTGTATGGCCTTCTTTACTCTTTTCTGTGGATGCCCTTCTGCTCTCTCCTCTCTCTGGATGCCCTTCTTTTCTCTCTTCTCTCTGGAGGCTATTCTGTCCTCTCCTCTCTCTGGATGCCCTTCTGTCTGCTCCTAAATCCTGATCCCCTTCTGTCTTCTTCTCTTTCTGGTTCTGTTCTCTGCTCTCTCTACATGCCCTTCTATTCTCTATTCTCTCTGGATGCCCTTCTGCTCTCCTCTCTCTGAATGCCCTTCTGTTCAATCCTCTCCCCCGATGCCCTACACTCTTCTCCTCTCTCTGGATGGCCTTCTCTTCTCACCTCTCTCTGGATTCCCTTCTGTCTTCTCCTCTCTCTCAATGCCCTTCTGTTCTCTCTGCTTTCTGGATGCCCTTCTGTTCTCTCCTCTCTCGGGATGCCCTTCTGTCTTCTCATTTCTCTGGATTCCCTTCTGCTGTCACCTCTCTCTGGATTTCCTTCTCTTCTCTTGTCTCTCTAGATTCCCTTCTGCCTTCTCCTCTTTCTGCATGCTGTTCTATCCTCTCCTCTCTCTGGATGCCCTTCTATCTTCTCCTCTCTCTGGATGCACTTCTGTCATCTCCTCTCTCTGGATGACATTCTGTCTTCTCCTCTCTCCCGATGCCCATCTGTTCTCTCTTCTCGCTGGATTCGTTTCTGACTTCTCTTTCTCTGCATGCCCTTCTTTTCTCTCCTCTTCCTGGGTGCCCTTCTGTTCTCTCCTCTATCTAGATGCCCTTCTGTCTTCTCCTCTCTCTCTATGGCCTTATGTACTATTTTCTGTGGATGTCCTTCTTTCCTCTCCTCTCTCTGGATGCACTTTGTTCTCTCCTCTCTTGGGATGCCCTTCTTCCCTCTCCTCTCTCTGGATGCTCTTCTGTCTTCTCCTCCCACTGGATGCCCTTCTGTCCTCTCCTCTCTCTGGATGCCCTGCCCTTCTGTATTCTTTTCTCTCCCTATGCCCTTCTGTTCTCTCCTCTCTCTAGATTCCCTTCTGTCTTATCTTTCTCTGAATGGACTTCTTTTCTCTCCTCATTCTGGATGCCCTTCTGTTCTCTCCTCTATCTAGATGCCCTTCTGTCTTCTCCTCTCTCTGTATGGCCTTATGTACTATTTTATGTGGATGCCCTTCTTTCCTCTCCTCTCTCTGGATGCCCTTCTGTCTTCTCCTATCTCCCGATGCCCTTCTGTCTTCTCTTCTCTCTGTATGGCCTTCTGTACTATTTCATGTGGATGCCCATTTTCTTCTCCAATCTCTGGAAGCCCTTCTGCTCATTCTTTTATCTGGAGGAAATTCTGTCATCTCCTCTTATTGTAATTCTGTTATCTCCTTCTGTCTTCTCCTATCTCCCTATGCCCTTCTGTGTTCTCCTCTTTCTGGATGCCCTTCTGTTCTCTGCTCTATCTAGATGCCCTTCTGTCCTCTCATCTCTCTGGACACTCTTCTGTTCTCTCCTCTCTTTGGAAGCCCTCGTGACCTTTTCTATCTCGATGCCCTTCTGTTCTCTCCTCTCTCTGGATGCCCTCTTGTTCTCTTCTCTTTCCAGATGGCCTTATGTTCTCTACCCTCTTTGGATTATCTTCTGTCTTCTCTTCTCTCTGGATGCCCTTCTGTTCACTCCTCTTTCTGGGTGCCCTTCTGTCTTCTCCTCTCTCCGACTTCCGTTAAGTCTTCTCCTCTCTATGGATGCCCTTCTGTTCTCTCCTCTCTCAGGATGCCATTCTGTCTTCTTCTATCTCTGGATGCCCTTCTGATCTCTCCTCTCTCCGTATGCCATTCTGTCTTCTCTTCTCTCCCTGGATGCCCTTCTTTGCTCTCCTCTCTCAGGATGCCCATCTGTCCTCTTCTCCATCTAGATTCCTTCTCTCTTCTCCTCTTTCTGGATGCCCTTCTGTTCTCCCCTATCTCTGGAAGGCCTCCTGTCCTCTCCCCTTTCTGAATGCCCTTCTAGTCTCTCCTCTCTCTAGATGCTCTTCTGTTCTCTCCTCTATCTAGATGCCGTTCTGTCTTGTCTTCTCTGTATGGCCTTCATAACTCTTTTCTATGAATGCCCTTCTGACCTCTCCTCTCTCTGGATGCCCTTCTTTTCTCTCTTCTCTCTGGAGGCCATTCTGTCCTCTCCTTTCTCTGGATGCCCATCTTTTTTCTCCTATTACTTAATGCCCTTCTGCCTTCTCCTCTTTCTTGATACTCTTCTGTTATCTGCTCTCTCTACATGCCCTTCTGTCCTCTATTCTCTCTGGATGCCCGTATATTCTCTCCTCTCTCTGGATGTTCTTCAGTCATCTCCACTCTCTGGATACTGTATTATTCTCTACTCTCTCTGGATGCACTTTTGTCTTCTCTGCTCTCTGGATGCCATTCTGTTCTCCCCTCCCCATGGATGTGTTTCTATCTTCTCCTCTCTCTCGATGCCCTTTTTTTCTGTCCTCTCTCTGGATGCCCTTCTGAACTCTCCTCTCCATGGATGCTCTTCTGTATTCTCTCTTTGGATGCCTTTCTATTCTCTCCACTCTCTGGAACCATTCTGTCCTCTCTGCTCTCTGGATGCCCTTAAGTATTCTCCTCTCTAAAGATGCCCTTTGTCCTCTCCTCTCTCTGGATACCCTTCTGTCTTCTCCACTCTATGGATGCCCTTCTGTTCTCTCCTCTCTCTTGATGCCCTTCTGTTTTCTCCTCTCCCTGGATGCCCTTCTGTTCTCTCCTCACTCCGGATGCTCTTCTATCTTCTCCTCTCTCAGGATGCCCTTCTGCTCTCTCCTATGTCTGGATGCCCTTCTGTTCTCTCCTCTCTATGGATGTCCTTCTGTCTTCTCCTCTCTCTGGATGCCCATCTCTTCTCTTCTCACTCCTGATGCCCTCCTGTCTTCTCCTATCACTGGATTCTCTTCTGTCCACTCCTCTCTATGGATTCCTTTCTGTCTTCTCCTCTCTCTGGATGCACATTGTTCTCCCCTCTCGCTGGATGGCCTTCTGTCCTCTAATCTCTCTGGATGCCCTTCTGTCCTCTTCTCTCTAGCGATACCCTTCTTTCCTCTTTTCTCTCTGGATGCCCTTCTGTCTTCTCTTTTCTCTGGATGCCCTTCTGTTCTCTCCCCTCTCCGGATTCCCTTCTGTCGTCTCCACTCTCGGTATCCCCTTCTGTCTTCTCCTATCTCTCGATGACCTTCTGTTGGCTCCTCTCTCTACATTCCCTTCTGTTCTCTCCTCTCTCTGGAAGCCCTTCTCTTCCCTCCTCTCTCTGGATGCCCTTCTGTATTTTCATCTCTATGGATGACTTTCTTTTGTCTCCTCTCTCTGGATGACCTTCTTTTCTCTCCTCTATCCAGATGCCCTTCTGTCTTCTCCTCTCTCTGGATGCCCTTCTGTCCTCTCATCCCTCTGAATGCCCTTCTGTTCCCTTCACTCTCTGGATGATCTTCTGTTCCCTGATTTCTGTGGATGCCGTTCTGTCCTCTACTCTCTCTGGAAGATTTTCTGTTCTCTCATATCTCTGGATGCCCTTGTGTCCTCTCCTCTCTCTGGATGCCCTTCTTTCCTCTCTTGTCTCTGTATACCCTTCTGTCTCTACTCTCTGGATGCCTTTCTGTTTTCTCCTCTCTCTACATGCCGTTCTGTTCTCTCATCCCTCAGGATGCCCTTCAGTACCCTTCTCTCTCTCAATGATCTTCTGTTCTCTCATCTCTGTGGTTGCGCTTCTGTTCTCTCCTCTCTCTGGATGCCCTTCTGTCTTTTCATCCCTATGGATGACCTTCTTTTTTCCCCTCTCTCTGGATGTCCTTCTGTCCTCTCCTCTCTTGGATTCCCTTCTGTTCTCTCAAGTCTCTGGTTGCCTTACTGTTCTCTTCTCTCTATGGAAGCTATCCTGTACTCTCATCTCTCTGGATGCCCTTCTGTTCGCTCTTCTCTCTGGATGCCCTTCTGTCTTCTCCTCTCTCTGGATTCCCTTCTTTTCTCTTCTCTCTGGATGCCCTTCTGTAATCTCCTCTCTCTGGATGCATTCTGTCTTCTCCTCTCTCTGGATGCACTTCTGTTCGCTCCTATCTCTGGATGCCCTTCTGTCTTCTCCTCTCTATGGATGCCCTTCTGTTCTCTCCTCTCTCTGAATGCTTTTGAGTCCTTGTAGGAAGCCAAGGTTTCACACCATTCCATGATAGCTTAAACATCGTGTCCTCCCCACTAGTAAACAACTAACTGCGCAGGTGCAAAAAGGCAAAAGCTCGCCAAATGTCACTGCCCATCCCAGGGCATATTATGGGTAATGAGTGAACAGCCAATCAGAAGTGAATATGTCCCTCTAGGGTACATAAAGCAGCACCTCTTCCTGTCTTTTCACCTTTTCGCTTCTGCTTATACAAGTAAAGCCATGTCTGTGGTAACCACCCGAATACTGACTCACGTGTCTCTCTTTCACGGGCAAAAGTGGACATGGGAGGTGCTCGGAACATCTGGCATCGAAACCCGGGAATTTCAAGGCACTGCGTAAGGCCCCCCTGAGACTCAGGGCTGGTTAAAAGACTTCAGGATCGAGGTACACCTCTAGAAGTTATGACTGGGTTAGAAGAATTCATTGGGAGCGGATATTCACCCATTGCCTTTGCTGCAGTAGTTGGCCTCTTTCTTGTGTTTTTCCTTTTAGCTTATTTGTGTTGTGAGGAGTCAGCCAGCAGCACAGCTATTAGTGCAAGTCAAGAGGTTTCAAGACTGGTCCTGTCCAGGCTATCAGAACCAGAGCTTGTTAGCCGGCATCAGGCAAAAGGGCCTGGGGATCAGGCCAATTTGTCTGGAGAAACAGATAAGGCCAAAGAGCCTGGGGAAACAGAGTACTCAAAAGGAACAAGGGCTACTGCAGAGCTCATTAATCTTAAGGACCCTTCACCGGCTGGTGAAGAGAGAGTGGACTTCGGGGGGGACCCCTGTACCCCATTAAGGAGCTTGGGGCCATAGACCTTAGCAGCTCCAAAAAGACCTAACGCTAGGAGAGGAACAGGAGGCAGCCACCTATGCAAAAAATAAAATAATCTTATCTGAGATAAGACTAAGAAACACCTTAAGTCACTCAGCCCAGACCCATCGACCTAGGCCTGCGCCAGTGGCTCGCTCGGGCTTGAGGGTCCCCTGCTGTGCTTCCCGGCTCGGGCTGTGGGAACAGAGTCACTGTGACGGTCCTGGGTCAGACTGGTTGTAGGGGCGTCTGCGCTCTGCTACCTGCAGTGGCTTGCAGCCCGGCAGAGCAAGAGCAAGAGCGTGTGGCTCGAAAGACAGCCAGAGGAGGGAGACAGTCTGCTCTGGGAAGCAGCATCCTGCCGGCGGGCACACAGGGAGTGTCCCACGAGCTTAGAGCAAGCAATGACATTAATTGAACAGATAATCTTTGAAAATGCCACAGCTGAATGCCATGCAGCCATTGTCCCTCATAGGAATAAGAGGCTACAAGATTGGCTGAGGGCCTGTTGTGGCCTGGGAAGGGGAGCTGTTTGTGCTTATTCCACAGGTAAAAACAATTCAATTTGTGTCCCTATGTGGCTGGTGCAGATCGTGAAGAAGGAAGCCAGATTGCAAGATGACGACCCTGAGTCTCCTGATACTGACATTTGATTTGGCAATAAGTATACCACTATGGGACATAGTTAGATCTTGGCCTGTTCCCTTGCCAGTACATTCAAATGCGGCAGCGCTGCCTTTGTTTACAGCTATTGAGTGTTACTTGGTTGCCCCGGCCTCAGGCACATCTGCCAACAGCCTGGGTCATAAATGCTATAAGTTTTCCATTAAATTTTACACCTTGTTTTGTGGCAGCAAAACTTTATAGCATAAAGGTAATCTACTTGGTGTTGATTTTAGATAGAGAAAATATACAACACGTGTCTTTTAAGGTTTACAGTTTAAATTTAAGGTTCAAAGTTAAAGCCAAAATGCACAATTCAGCCTAGCCAAGCCTCAGAGAACAGGCCAGAGGGAGGTTACATTTACATTTGAATTAAGACAATGCAGACTGAGCTGCAGAAGCCCAGGTGATAAGCATCTCTTTTGTTCTGGGTCTTCACCGACCAAGCCCTAGAAATGTGCTTCTGTCAGAATTTGTCTTTTGTCCTCATTGATTCTTGTGAGAAGAGGGATAAATCTAAGACCCAAAGACTTTACAACAGTCTGTGGGCTAAAAGTTATGATTATGCTGGAGAAATTAAAATATTGTCTACTTCCTTCCATGAGTATAACTGTACCTGCTGATAAAATACTGTTCAAATTATTTTAATTCCTTTTTATTCAAAGTTGTTAAAAATGAGATGCTTTGGATTCCTCTAATGTATGTATTAGAGAATAAGGTTGGCTTTTATCCGATATTCTCATTGGACAAAAAAAGATGGGTTATTAAATTAATCCAAAATAAAGTTCAAATTTAAGATTTATACAGCCTAACTTGCCTACTCCAGCTGCCATTTCAGCAAATGCTTATAGAATTATTATAGATATAAAAGATGTTTTTATATCATCCCTTTACATTTCTGGTAAAGGTCAGAGGTTTACAGGCAGTAAATTTATTCATAATTTTTAAGAGCCCATGAAGCGATATTTGTTAAAAATAATTGCTTCAGAAAATGGTTAATCATTTTACATTTTATATATATAAATATTGTTGTTGCTTTAATACAAAAAATTAAGAGGTTAAATCTTTTAGTGTATATTATTCATTGTGTGATACTTTATTAGTGAATTTCTCTAAAGAAGTTTTCTACAAGCCATTGCTCTAATATAATGAGCTTTAAAAATTTTTTTGGACTACTTGTTGCTCCAGAAAGGATTCAAAGACAGTATCTTTTCAATATTTGAGACAAGTTGGGGCTAGAGAGATGGCTCAGCCGTTAAAAGCTAGATTTACAATTTAAAATATAAAGACTGAATTCCCAGCAACCACATGGTGGCTCACAACCATTTGTGGTGGGGATGTAACGCCATCTTCTGACTTGTGAGTATACATGCAAAAAGAAAATGGTTTACTTTTAATCTTGATTTGCTCTTAGTGATTTTGAAGTTTTTAAGAGATATTATTTGGCTAAAACCTCATCTTAAGCTTACCATAGGAGGATTTAAACCTTTGTTTGATATTTTCAAAGGGATGCAAGTCCTACATTAAATCATATGTGTATTTTCTTGAGTTTATCCTGCTTCAACACAATTAAATTATGTGTTGTAGCCTCTGTTTAGAATGTTAAAAAAGGTGTATCTGCCTTTGTCTTGTTGAATGGTATATTTCATAAAGTACAAAATGATTCAGCTACACGATCTAATATCTCTAGCCATTTGGATAATATTAAAATTAATAAGGTGTTTAGGAATGCATCTGCACAACCGGTGTTGGTGTGTGTGGACCCTCCATTTTTCTTTATGTTATCCAACTGTCAGAATAATTCTGATATCTTGGATTGTAAGAATGTTACATGCTTTTTAGCACAATGTTGGAATGGGTCACTAGACCTAGCCTTGGTTGTGCATGTGCCTACCTTTGTGCCCATCCCAGTAGAAGCTGATCCTGAAACTCTCCCTGCTACATCATTATTGAGACATAAAAGAGACTTGGGCATTACTGCAGCCATTGTCACTGCTATTGCCATCTCTGCAGCTGTGACAGCTGACACAGACATGGTTAATCAAGTTACAGCAGCTGCTGTTGTTAATCATATTTCAGAAAAGACCTCTAAGGCTTTGACCATTTTACAGAAAGTGGATGCATATCAGGCATCCTGTTGGTCAATCAGAGAGTTGATTTGCTCCAGGCCCATGTGGAGCAACTCATGGATGTGGTTCAAATGAGCTGCGTGTCAGTAACCCCACTTCTAGGTATTACACCTCTGAGATTTCTGAATGATACGTTTATTCAAAGCCATAATCTTTCTGCTTATTTAAAAGGGAATTGGACTGGGGAGCTGGACCAGGTTCAGCATCAATTGCAGATCCAGATCTTGAGCTTTGACAGAACACGAGTGGACCCCGTTACCCCTGGCGATTTTACTTCTTGAATTTCTTCTGCCTTTTCCTTCTTTCTTAAAGGGTGGGGATAGGCCTGTTTGATGCAGCCCTATGTTGTGGATTGGTATTCATGATGGTTGTTCTGTAAGCTCAGAGCCAAGCAAAAACGTGACAAGGCCGCTATTGACCAAGCACTCGCAGCTTTGGAGCAAGGATCTCCCCCTGAAATTTGGCTATCTAGGCTGAGAAAGTAGCCAATGACTGAGACCCTCAGTCGATGCACCCCAAGGGCTCAGCCCATTGTACTGGGTTGATGAGAGGTCTAAGTACAGCCAGCCCTTGCCTGAATAGCTGTGGTACCTGAATAGTAGGTTGACAGCCCTTGCCCTCCTGGGGACTATACTCCATTGCACAGGGACGGGTGTCAATTCCTCTTGACATCCCCTTAGCCCTTGCACCCAGAGGTCTTGTTTCCATTGCACCTGGTAGGGTAAGGGAGAATCTTCGGGCTGTAAGCTCTTGATCGCTTATTCCCCCAAGATGGAGTTTGCTTGATTGGGCTTGAGTTTGAATCTTGATTGGTGCTTCACTTGATAGGCAAAAGGCTGTTTCATATTAATAATTTAAACAGGGGGAGATCTAGGAAGCCGCGGTTAGTGGTGATACATCCACCCTTCCAAGATGGCGCGGGCATCATGTCCTGCACATTAGTAAACAACTAACTGCGCAGTTGCAAAGGCAAAAAGGTACGCCAAAGTCACTGGCCAATCCCAAGGTGTAATATTGGGTAAAGAGTGAACAGGCAATCAGAAGTGAACAGGTCACTCTAGGGTGTATTTAAGCTGTGCCTCTTCCTGTGTTTGTCCCTTCAATGATCTTCACTTATGCTGATACAAGATTAAAGCCTCACTGTGGTAACCACCCAAATTCTGCCTCTTGTGTCTCTCTTCCATGTATGAAAGGGGACAGGGGAGGCATGCGGGACAATAGGGCATCATGAGACAGGAGGGAACAGAAGGGCATCCAGAGAGAGGAGAAAGCAGAAGGGAAACCAGAGAGACAAGAAGACAGAAGGGCATCCGGAGAGTCGAGAGAACAAAAGGGCATAGGGAGAGAGGAAAAGACAGAAGGGCATCTAAAGAGAGGAGAAAACATTAGGGCATCCAGAGATATGAGAGAGCAGAAGGGCATCCAGACTGTGGAGATGTAAGAAGGGCATTCTGAGAGAGGAGAGAACAAAGGGCATCCAGAGAGAGGGAAGACAGAAGGCCAACTGGAGAGAGGAGAAAAACAGAAGGGCATTCAGAGAGAGGAGAGAGCAGAAGGGCATCCAAAAAGAGGAGAGACCAGAAGGGGATCAAGAGAGAGGAGAAGACAGAAGGGCATCCAGAGAGAGGAGAGAAAAGAAGGGCATCCAGAGAGAGAAGAGAGCAGAAGGGCATCCAGAGAGAGGAGAAGATCGTAGGGCATCATGAGATAGGAGGGAAGAGAAGGGCATACAGAGATAGGAGAGAGCAGAAAGGCATCCAGAGAGAGGAGAAGACAGAAGGGCATCCAGATAGAGGAGAGAGCAGAAGGACATCCAGAGAGATGAGAAGACAGTAGTGCATTATGAGAGAGGAAGGAACAGAAGGGCATCCAGAGAAAGGAGAAGACAGAAGGGCATCCAGAGAGAGGAGAGGACAGAAGGACATGCTGAGAGAAGAGAGAACAGAAACTCATCAAGTAAAATGAGAGAACATTAGAGAATACAGAAATAGGAGAGAACAGGAGCCCATCCAGAGAGAGCAGAAGACTGAAGGACATCCAGAGAGAGAAGAGGACTGAAGGGCATCTGGAGAGAGAAGAAGACAGAAGGGCATCCAGAGAGAAGAGAGGACAGAATGGCCTCCAGTAAGAGGAGAGACAGAAGTGCATCTAGAGAGAAGAGAAGACAGAAGGATATCCAGAGTGAGGTGCAAATTGTTGGGAATAGAGATAGAGGAGAAGACAGAAGGGCATCGGGAGAGATGAGAGAACAGAAGGGCATCAAGAGAGAGGAGAAGACAGAAGGGCATCCAGAAGTAGGAGAGGATAGAAGGGCATGCACAGAGAGTAGAGCACAGAAGGGCATCCAGAGAAACAAAAGAACAGAGAGGCATCCAGAGAGAATACAGAACAAAAGGACATCTAGAGAGAGGAGACAAGAGAAGGGCATCCAGCAAGATGAGAAGACAAAAAGGGAGTCCAGGAAGAGGAGGGAAGAGTAGGGCATCCAGAGAGAGGAGAGGACAAAAGAACATCCAGTGAGAGGTGAGGACAGAAGGGCATCCAGAGAGAGGAGAGGAGAGAAGGGAGGAGAGAGATTAGAGAACAGAAAGCCATCCAGGGAGAGGAAAAGACAGAAGGGCATCCATGGGGAGAAGAGGTCAGAAGGGCATCCAGAGAGAGGAGAGGGCCGAATGGACTCCAGAAAGAAGAGAGAGCAGAATGGCATCCAGAGAGAGGAGAGGGCAGATGGGCATCAGGAGATAGAAAAAGACAGGAGAGCATCCAGAGACAGGAGAGCACAGAATGGCCTCCAGAGAGAAGAGAGAACAGAAGAGCATCCAGAGAGATGATAGAACAGGAGAGAATCCCGAAAGAGGAGAGAAAAGAAGCGCATCCAGAGAGAGCAGAAAACTGAAGGACATCCATAGAGAGAAGAGGACTGAAGGGCATTTGGAGGGAGGAAAACACAGAAGGGCATCTAGAGGGAGGAGAAGACAGAAGGACATCTAGATATTGGAGAGAACAGAAGGACACCAAGAAAGAGGAGAGAACAGAAGGGCATCCAGAGAAGGAGAAGACAGAAGCAAATCCAGAGAGAGGAGAGAACAGAAGGGCATTCATAGAGAGAAGAGAACAGAAGGGCATGTGGAGAAAGGAGAAAAGACAAGGTAATCCAGAGAGAGGAGATGACAGAAAGGCATTGAGAGAGAGGAGAAGAAAAATAAAAAATTAAGAGAGAGGAGAGAAAAGAAGTGCGTCCAGAGAGAGGAGAAGACCGAAGGGCAACCACAGAGAGGAGAGGACAGAAAGGCATTCATAGAGAGGAGAAGACAGAAGGGAATCCCGAGAGAGGAGAGTAGAGAAGGGCATCCAGAGAGATGAGAGAGCAGAAGGGCATCCAGAGATAGGAGAAGACAGAAGGGCATCTGGAGAGAAGAGAGTACATAAGGGCATCCAGAAAGAGGAGAGAACAGAAGGGCATCAAGAGAGAGGAGAATACATTAGTGCATCCAAAGAGAGGAGAAGACAGAAGGCCATCTGGAGAGAGGAGGAAACAGAAGGGCATTCATAGAGAGGAGAGAGCAGAAGGGCATCCAGAGAGAGGAGAAGAATGAAGGGCATCCCGAGAAAGCAGAGATCAGAAGGGCACCCAGAAAGAGGAGAGAACAGAAGGGCATCAAGAGAGAGGAGAAGACAGACGGGCATCCAGAGAGAGGAGAGAACAGAAGGGCATCCAGAGAGACAGGAGGACACAAGGGCATACAGCGAGAGGAGAGTACGGAAGGGCATCCAGAGAAAGGAGAAGACAGAAGGGTGTCCAGAGAGAGGAGAGGATAGAAGGACATCCTGAGAGAAGAGAGAACAGAAACTACTCCAGAGAAATGAGAGGACATTAGCGAATCCTGAAATAAGAGAGAACAGAAGCCCACCTAGAGAGAGGAGAAGACTGAAGGTCATCCAGAGAAAGAAGAGGACTAAAGGGCATCCAGAGAGAGAAGACAGAAGGGCATCCAGAGAGAGGAGAAGACAGACAGGAATCCTTAGAGAGGAGAGAACAGAAGGTGATCCAGAGAAAGCAGAAGACTGAAGGTCATCCAGAGAGAGAAGAGGACTGAAGGGCATCCGGAGAGAGCAAAAGACAAAAGGGTATCCAGAGAGAGGAGAGAACAGAATGGCCTCCAGTGAGAGGAGAGAACAGAAGGGCATCTAGAGAGAAGAGAAGACAGCAGGATATCCAGAGTGTGGAGAATATTGTGGGGAATAGAGAGAGGATAAGACTGAAGGGCATCCAGAGAATGGAGAGAACAGAAGGGCATCCAGAAAGAGGAGAGAACAGAAGGGCATCAAGAGAGAGGAGAAGACAGAAGGGCATCCAGAGAGAGGAGAATACAGAAGGGCATTCGGAGATAGAAGAGGACACAAGGGCATCCAGCGAGAGGAGAAAACGGAAGGGCATCCAGAGAAAGAAGAAGACAGAAGGGCATCCACAGAGAGGAGAGGACAGAAAGGTATCCATGGAGAGGAGATGACAGAAGGGAATTCAGAGAGAGTAGAGTACAGAAGGGCATCCAGAGAGAGGAGAGAGCAGAAGGGCATCCAGAGAGAGGAGAAGACAGAAGGGCATATGGAGAGAGGAGAGAACATAAGGGTATCCAGAAAGAGGAGAGAACAGAAGGGCATCAAGAGAGAGGAGAAGACAGAAGGGCATCAAGAGAGAGGAGAGATCTTAAGGCAGATAGAGAGAGGAGAGAGCAGAAGGGCATCCAGAGAGAGGAGAAGACAGTAGGGCATCATGAGAGAGGAGGGAACAGAAGGGCATCCAGAGATATGAGAGAGCAGAAGGGCATCCAGACAGTGGAGATGTAAGAAGGGCATCCCTAGAGAGGAAAGAACAAAGGGCATCTAGTGGAGGAGAAGACAGAAGGCCATCCACAGAGAGGAGAAAACAGAAGGGCATTCATAGAGAGCAGAAGGACATCCAGAGAGATGAGAAGACTGAAGAGCATCCCGAGAAAGCAGAGATCAGAAGGGCACACAGAAAGAGGAGATAACAGAAGGGCATCAAGAGAGATGAGAAGACAGAAGGGCATCCAGAGAGAGGAGAGAACAGAAGGGCATTCAGAGAGAGAATAGAAAAGAAGGGTATCCAGAGAGAGGAGAGGACAATATGGCAAACAGAGAAAGGAGAGAACAGAAGGGCATCCAGAGAAAGGAGAAGGCAGAAGGGCATCCAGAGAGAGGAGAGGACAGAAGGGCATTCAGAGAGAGGAGAAGACAGAAGGGAACCCTGAGAGAGGAGAGAACAGAAGGGGATCCAGAGAGAAGAGAAGACTGAAGGGAATCCCGAGAGACGAGAGAGCAGAAGGGAATCCAGAGAGAGGAGAGAGCAGAAGGGCATCCAGAGAGAGTAGAAGAAAGAAAGGGCATCCCGAGAGAGTAGAGAAAAGAAGGACATCAAGATAGAGGAGAGAGCAGAAGGGCATCCAGAGAGAGGAGCATAGAGAAGGGCATCCAGAGAGACTAGAGAACAGAAGTGCTTCCAGAGAGAAGAGAAGACAGAAGGGCATCCAGAGAGAGGAGAGAACAGAAGGGCATCCAGAAAGAGGAGAGAACAGAAGTGCATCAACAGAGAGGAGAAGTCAGATATGCATCCAGAGAGTGGAGAGAACAGAAGGGCATCCAGAGAGAGGAGAGAGCAGAAGGGCATCCAGAGAGAGGAGAAGACAGTAGGGCATCATGACATAGGAGGGAACAGAAGGGCATACAGAGGTAGGAGAGAGAAGAAAGGCATTCAGAGAGAGGAGAAGACGGAAGGGCATTCAGAGAGAGGAGAGAGCAGAAGGGCATCCAGAGAGAGAAGACAGTAGGGCATCATGAGAGAGGAAGGAACACAGAAAGAGGAGAGAACAGAAGGGCATCAAGAGAGATGAGAAGGGCATCCAGAGAGAGGAGAAGACAATATGTCATCATGAGAGAGGTGGAAATAGAAGGGCATCCAGAGAGAGGAGAGAGCAGAAGGGTATCCAGAGAGAGGAGAAGACAGAAAGGCATCCGGAGAGTCGAGAGAACAGAAGGGCATAGGGAGAGAGGAGAAGACAGAAGGGCATCCAGAGAGAGGAGAGGACTTAAGTGCTTCCAGAGGGAGGAGAATAGAGAAGGGCATCCAGAGAGTGGAGATGTAAGAAGGGCACCCCGAGAGAGGAAAGAACAAAGGGCATCCACAGAGAGGAGAAGACAGAAGGCCATCCGGAGAGGGAAGAAAACAGAAGGGCATTAATAGAGAGGAGAGAGCAAAAGGGCATCCAGAGAGAGGAGAAGACTGAAGGGCATCAGGAGAAAGCAGAGATCAGAAGGGCATCCATAAAGAGGAGAGAACAAAACGACATCCAGAGAGAGGAGAAGGCTGAAGAGCATCCCAAGAAAGCAGAGATCAGAAGGGCACACAGAAAGAGGAGAGAACAAAAGGGCATCGAGAGAGATGATAAGACAGAAGGGCATCCAGAGAGAGGAGAGAACAGAAGGGCATCCAGAGAGAGAAGAGGACACAAGGGCATAAAGCGACAGTAGAGTACGAAAGGGCATCCAGAAAAAGTAGAAGACAGAAGGGCATCCAAAGAGAGGAGAGGATAGAAGGACATCCTGAGGGAAGAGAGAACAGAAACTCATCCATAGAAATGAGAGAACATTAGAGAATCCAGAAATAGGAGAGAACAGAAGCCCATCCAGAGAAAGCAGAAGACTGAAGGACATCCAGAGAGAGAAGAGGACTGAATGACATCCAGAGAGAGAAGAAGACAGAAGGGCATCCAGAGAGAGGAGAGGACAGAATGGCCTCCAGTGAGAGGAGAGAACAGAATGGCATCTAGAGAGAAGAGAAGACAGAAGGATATCCAGAGTGAGGTGAAAATTGTTGGGAATAGAGAGAGAGGAGAAGACAGAAGAGAATTGGGAGAAACGAGAGAACAGAAGGGCATAGGGAGAGAGGAGAAGACAGAAGGACATCCAGGGAGAGGAGAGGACAGAAGGGCATCCACAGAGAGTAGAGCACAGAAGGGCATCCAGAGATACAAGAGAACAGAGAGTCATCCAGAGAGAATACAGAACAGAAGGGCATCTAGAGAGAGGAAAGAAGAGAAGGGCATCCAGCGAGAGGAGAATACAAAAAGGGAATTCAGGAAGAGGAGGGAAAAGAAAGGCATCCAGAGAGAGGAGAGGACAAAAGGGCATCCAGAGAGAGGTGAGGACAGAAGGGCATCCATAGAGAGGAGAGAAAAGAAGAGCATCAAGAGAGAGGAGAGAGCAGAAGGGCATCCAGAGAGAGGAGAATAGAGAAGGGCATCTGGAGAGACGAGAGAACAGAAGTGCATCCAGAGGGAGGAGAAGACAGAAGTGCATCCGGAGAGAGGAGAGAACAGAACGGCATCCAGAAAGAGGAGAGAACAGAAGGGCATCCAAAGGAGGACAAGACAGAAGGGAATCCCGAGAGAGGAGAGAAGAGAAGGGCTTCCAGAGAGGAGAGGACAGAAGGGCATCCCAAAAGAGAAGAGAACAGAAGGGCATCCAGGTAGAGGAGAGAATAGAACGGAATTCAGAGAGAGGAGAGAGCAGATGGGAATAGAAAAAAAGAAGTCAGAATGGAATCCAGAGAGAGGAGAGAACAGAAGGGCATCGGGAGAGAGGAGAGAACAGAAGGGTATCCAGAAAGAGGAGAGAACAGAAGGGCATCCAAAGGAGGACAAGACAGAAGGGAATCCCGAGAGAGGAGAGAACAGAAGGGCATCCAGAGAGGAGAATACAGAAGGGCATCCCAAAAGAGAAGAGAATAGAAGGGCATCCAGGTAGAGGAGAGAACAGAACGGAATCCAGAGAGAGGAGAGAGCAGAAGGGAATCAAAAAAAAGAAGACAGAAGGGAATTCAGAGAGAGCAGAAAAAAGAAGGGTATCGAGAAAGAGGAGAAGAAAGAATGGCATCTGGAGATAGGATAAGACAGAAGGGCATCCAAAGAGAGGAGAGGACAGAATGGCCTTCAAGAGAGAATAGAGAAAAGAAGGGCATCCAGAGAGAGGAGAAGACAGAAGGGCGTCCAGAGAGAGGATAGAACAGAAGGGCATCCGGAAAGAGGAGAACAAAGAAGGAATCTAGACGGAGAAGAGGACAGAAGGGCTTCCTGAGAGAGGAGAGGACAGAAGGGCAGCCAGGGAGAGAATAGAACAGAAGGTCATCTGGAGAGAGAAGACAGAAGGTAATACAGAAAGAGGAGAGAACAGAAGGACATCCAGAGTAAGAAAAGGACACATGGCCATCCATAGAGTGGAGAGAACAGAAGGGCATCCAGAGGGAGGATAGAACAGAAGCGTATCCAGAGAGAAGATAGAACAAAATGGCATCCAGAGAAAGGAGAGAACAGAAGGGCAACCAAAGAAAGGAGAAGACAGAAGGGCATCCAGAGATAGAAGAAGACAGAAGGACATCCCGAGAGAAGGGAGAATAGAAGCACATCCAGAGAGATGATAGAACAGGAGAGAATCCCGAATGAGGAGAGAAAAGAAACCCATCCAGAGAGAGCAGAAGACTGAAGGACATCCATATAGAGAAGAGGACTGAAGGACTTCCGGAGAGAGGAGAACACAGAAGGGCATCTAGAGAGAGGAGAAGACAGAAGGGCATCTAGAGAGAGGAGAGGACAGAAGGACACCAAGAAAGAGGCGAGAACAGAAGGGCATCCAGAGAAGGAGAAGACAGAAGCGAATCCAGAGAGAGGAGAGAACAGAAGGGCATTTGGAGAGAGGAGAAAAAAGAAGGGCATTGGGAGAGAGGAGAAAAAAGAAGTTCATCAAGAGTGAGGAGATGACAGAAGGGCATCGAGAGAGAAGAGAAGAAAAATAAAAAATTAAGAGAGGAGAGAACCGAAGTGCATCTAGAGAGAGGAGAATACAGAAGGGCATTCACAGAGAAGAGAGGACAGAAAGGCATCCATAGAGAGGAGAAGACAGAATGATATCCAGAGCGAGGAGAGTACAGAAGGGCATCCTGAGAGAGGAGAGAGCAGAAGGGCATCCAGAGAGAGGAGTAGACAGAAGGGCATCTGAAGAAAGAAGAGAACAGAAGGGCATCCAATAATAGGAGAGAACAGAAGGGCATCAAGAGAGAGGAGAAGACAGAAGGACATCCAGAGAGAGGAGAGAACAGAAGGCATCCAGAGAGAGGAGAGAGCAGAAGGGCATCCAGAGAGAGGAAGGGACAGAAGGGCATCCACAGAGAGTAGGGCACAGAATAGCATCCAGAGAGACGATAGAACAGAGAGGCATCCAGAGAGAATACAGAACATAAGGGCATCTAGAGAGAGGAGACAAGAGAAGGGCATCCAGCTAGAGGAGAAGAAAAGAAGGCAATCAAGAAAGAGTGGGGAAGAGAAGGGCATCCAGAGAAAGGAGAGGACAAAAGGGCATCCAGAGAGAGGTGAGGACAGAAGGGCATCCAGAGAGAGGAGAGAGAAGAAGGGCATCCTGAGTGTGGAGAGGACAGAAGGGAGGAGGGAGAGGAGAGAACAGAAAGCCATCCAGAGAGGTGAAGACAGAAGGGCATGCAAGGAGAGAAGAGGTCAGAAGGGCATCCAGAGAGAGGAGAGGACCGAATGGCCTCCAGAGAGAAGAGAGAGCAGAAGGGCATCCAGAGAGAGGAAAGGACAGAAGGGCATCAGGAGATAGAAGAAGACAGAAGAGCATCCAGAGAGAGGAGAGGACAGAATGGCCTTAAGAGAGAAGAGAGAGCAAAAGGGCATCCAGAGAGAGGAGAGGGCAGAAAGGCATCCAGAGAAAAGATTAAAGAAGGCCATACTTAGAGAAAAGAAGACAGAAGGGCATCTAGATAGAGGAGAGAACAGAAGAGCATCTAGAGAGAGGAGAGAACAGAAGGGCATTAAGAGAGAGGATAGAATAGAAGGATATCCAGAAAGAGGAGAGGACAAAATGGCCTCCAGAGAAAGGAGAGAAAAGAAGGGCATCCAGAGAAAGGAGCAGACAGAAGGGCATCCGGAGAGAGGAGAGGACAGAAGGGCATCCAGAGAGAGGAGAAGACAGAAGGGAATCCATAGACAGGAGAGATCAGAAGGGGATCCAGAGAGAGGAGAACACCGAAGGGAATCCCGAGAGAGGAGAGAGCAGAAGGGAATTCAGAGAGAGGAGAGAGCAGAAGGGCATCCAGAGAGAGTAGAAGATAGAAGGGCATCTGGAGAGATGAGAGAAAAGAAGGGCATCAAGAGAGAGGAGAGAGCAAAAGGGCATCCAGAGAGAGGGGAAAAGAGAAGGGCATCCGAAGAGACGAGAGTACAGAAGTGCATCTAGCGAGAAGAGAAGACAGAAGTACATCCTGAGGGAGGAGAGAACAGAAGGGCATGCAGAAAGAGGAGAGAACAGAAGGGCATCCAGAAGGAAGAGAAGACAGAAGGGATTCCTGAGAGAGGAGAGTACAGAAGGGAATTCGGAGAGAGGAGAAGACAGAAGGGCATCCAGAGAGGAGAGGACATAAGGGCATCTCGAAACAGAAGAGAACAGAAGGGAATGTAGGTAGAGGAGAGAACAGAACGGAATCCAGAGAGAGGAGAGAGCAGAAGGGAATCAAAAAAGAAGACAGAAGGGAATCCAGAGAGAGGAGAGAACAGAAGGGCATCCGGAGTGAGGAGAGAACAGACGGGTATCCAAAGAGAAATGAAAACAGAAGGGCATCCCGAAAAGGAAGAGAACAGAAGGGCATCCAGAGATAGGAGAGAACAGAACGGAATCCAGAGAGAGAAGAGAGCATAATGGCATTGACAAAGAGAAGACAGAATGGAATCCAGAGAGAGGAGAGAACAGAAGGGCATCCAGAGAGAGGAGAGAATAGAAGGGCATCCAGAGAGAGGAGATAACAGAAGGGCATCTGGAGAGAGAAGACAGTAGGGCATCATGAGAGAGGAGGGAACAGAAGGGCATCAAGAGAGAAGAAAGAGCAGAAGGGTATCCAGAGAGCAGAAGACAGAACTGTATCCAGAGAGAGGAGAGAACAGAAAGGCATCCAGAAATAGGAGAGAACAGAAGGGCATCAAGAGGGAGGAGAAGACAGTAGGGCATCATGAGATAGGAGGAAACAGAAGGGCATACTGAGATAGGAGAGAGCAGAAGGGCATCCAGAGAGAGGAGAAGACAGTAGGGCATCATGAGAGAGGAGGGAACATAAGTGCATTAAGAGAGGGGAGAGAGCAAAAGGGCATCCACAGTGAGGATAAGACAGAAGGGCATCCAGAGAGTCGAGAGAACAGAAGGGCATAGAGAGAGAGGAGAAGACAGAAAGGCATCCAGAGAGAGGAGAGGACAGAAGGGCATCCAGAGTGAGAAGAAGACAGAAGGGCATCCAGAGAGTGGAGATATAAGAAGGGCATCCCGAGAGAGGAGAGAACAAAGGGCATCCCGAGAGAGGAGAAGACAGAAGGACATCTGGAGAGAGGAGAAAACAGAAGGGTATTCATAGAGAGGAGAGAGCAGAAGGGCATCCAGAGAGAGGAGAAGACTGAAGGGCATCCGGAGAAAGCAGAGATCAGAATGGCATCCAGAAAGAGGAAGAACAGAGGGCATAAAGAGAGAGGAGAAGACAGAAAGGCATCCAGAGAGAGGAGAGAACAGAAGGGCATCCAGAGAGAGAAGAAAACACAAGGGCATCCAGAGAGAGGCGAGAACGGAAGGGCATTCAGAGAGAGGATAGAACAGAAGGGTATCCAGAGAGAGGAGAGGACAAAATGGCATCCAGAGAAAGGAGAGAACAGAAGGGCATCCAGAGAAAGGAGAAGACAGAAGGGCATCCAGAGAGAGGAGAGGACAGTAGGGAATCCCGAGAAAGGAGCGAGCAGAAGGGAATCCAGAGAGAGGAGAGAGCAGAAGGGCATCCAGAGAGAGTAGAAGACAGAAGGGCGTCCGGAGAGAGGAGAGAAAAGAAGGGCATCAAGAGAGAGGAGAGAGCAGAAAGGCATCCAGAAGGACGTGAAGACAGCAGGGAATCCCAAGAGAAGAGAGAACAGAAAGGCATCCAGAGAAAGGAGAAGACAGAATGGCATCCAAAGATGAGAGGACAGAAGGGCATCCCGAAAGAGAAGAGAACAGAAGGGCATCCAGGTAGAGGAGAGACCAGAACAGAATCCAGAAAGAGGAGAGAACAGAAGGGAATCGAGAAAGAAGACAGAAGGGAATCCAGAGAGAGGAGAGAACAGAAGGGCATCGGGGGAGAGGAGAAGACAGAAGGTCATTCAGAGAGAGGAGAGAACAGAAGGGCATCCAGAGAGAGGAGAGAACAGAATGGCATCCAGAGAGAGGAGAGAACAGATGGGCATTGGGAGAGAGTAGAAGACAGAAGGGAATCCAGAGAGTGGAGAGGACAGAAGGACATCCTGATAAATGAGAAAACAAAAGAGAATCCAGAGAGAGGAGAGAGCAGAAGAGCATCCAGAGAGCAGAGAAGACAGAAAGGCTTCAAGAGAGAGTAGATTACAGAAAGGCATCCAGAAAAAGGAGAAGATAGAAGTCATCCAGTTGTAGAAGAGGACTGACAGGCATCCTGAGAGAGGAGAGGACAGAACGCATTCAGGGAGAGAAGAGAACAGAAGGGCATCCAGAGAGAAGAGAGAAGAGAAGGGCATCTAGAGAGAGCAGAGAACAGAAGGGCATCCAGAAAGAGAAGACATAAGGGCATCGGAGATAGGAGAAGACAGAAGGGCATCCAGAGCGAGGAGAGCAAACAAAAGCATTTACATAAAATAGTATAGAAGACCATACAGAGAGAGGAGAAGACAGAAGGGCATCTAGATAGAGGAGAGAACAGAAGGGCATCCAGAAAGAGGAGAGAACAGAAGTGTATTCAGAGACAGAGAAGACAGAAGCGAATCCAGAGAGACCAGAGAACAGAAGGGCATTCGGAGAGAGGAGAGAACAGAAGGGCATCGGAAGAGAGGAGAAGAAAGAAGGTCATCCAGAGAGAGGAGATGACAACAGGACATCAAGAGAGAAGAAAAGAAAAATAGGGAATGCAGAGAGAGGAGAGAACAGAAGAGCATCCTGAGAGAGGAGATGCCAGAAGATTATGTGGAGAGAGGAGAGAACAGAAGGGCATCAGGAAAGAGGAGAGAACAGAAGGGCATCAAGAGAGAAGAGATGAGAGTAGAGGAGAGAATGCAGAAAGAGGAGAGAACAAAAGTCCATCCAGAGACAGCAGAAGAATGAAGGACACCCAGAGAGAGAAGAGAACTGAAGTGCTTATGGAGGGAGAAGAAGACCAAAGGGCATCCAGAGAGAGGAGTGGACAGAATGGTATCCAGTGAGAGGATAGAATAGAAGAGCATCCAATGTTAGGTGAGAACAGAAGGGAATCCAGAATGAGGAGGTAACAGAAAAGCATCCCGAGAGAGGGGAAGACAGAAAGGCATACAAAGTGAGGAGAGAACAGAAGGGCATCTGTAGAGTGAAAAATTATAAAGGCCATATTATGAAATATGTGTAGGTTTTTCGCCTTACAGAACACAAAACTGAAAATAAGATTTCAGGCCTTCACATTCCAGGTGAAGGACACTTGCTGGATGACATTCCTCAAGCCTCGCCCAAGGCAGGAAAACACATTCCTGACCACAGATAAAAGATGCTGCCACCTAGTTGGGGCTATAGCAGGAAGATGCAAAGATAGTTAATCTGAAATAGTTGGTAAATGGCAGGATAGGACACAATAGCATGGTAAAATCCACATTTTTGAGAAGAATACGTGTGCAGAGTGATTTCACATGACTCTAGATCATTTGAGCTAGATTCCTCTGAAATGTTCCTTGGTTGTTGGTTACCCCTCCCTTGGTCTTCCCAGTGTTATGTTCAAAATTTGGAAAACAACCAATCATGTGTAACCACACGAAAATGCAACCATTCATGTGTAACCGCGCGAAAATGCAACCATTCATCTGTAAGCTTGCAAAAATGCAACCATTCATGTGTAAGCGCGCAAAAATGCCTTACTTTCCCCACCCCATGCTATAAAAGACCCTTTAACCAACCCCTCGGGGCCAAAAACCTTGCTCTTGGAGCTAAAGAGCTTGTCGTTTTGACTACCAGCTTACTTTCCTAATAAAGCCTCTGCTGATTGCATCCAGGTATGGTTTCTTGTGATCGTTGGGTTGTCAAGATTTAAGGAGGCTTGAGTAAGGGTAACCCGAGTATTGGGGTCTTCACATCCAGAGAGAGGAGAGAGCAGAAGGGCATCCAGAGAGAGGAGAAGACAGAAGGGAATCCAAAGAGAGGAGAGAACAGAAGGGTATTTGGAGAGATGAGAAGACAGAAGGGCCTCCAGAGAGGAGAGGACAGAAGGGCATCCTAAGAGACGAGAGAACAGAAGAGAATCCAGAAAGAGGAGAGAACAGAAGGGCTTCCAGAGAAGGAGAAGACAGAAGCGAATCCAGAGAGGGGAGAGAACAAAAGGGCATTCGGATAGAGGAGAGAACAGATGGGCATCAGGAGTGAGGAGAAGACAGAAAGTAATCCAGAGAGAGGAGATGACAGAAGGGCATGCAGAGAGAGGAAAAGAAAAATAGGGAATGCAGAAAGAGGAGAGAACAGAAGTGCATCCATAGAGAGGAGAAGACAGAAGGGCATCCAGAGAGAGGAGATGAAAGAATGGCATCCAGAGAGAGGAGAAGACAGAAGGGAATCCAGAGAGAGGAGAGAACAGAAGGGCATCCAGAGAGAGGAGATAACAGAAGGGAATCCTGAGAGAGGATAAAACATGAGGGCATCTGGAGAGAGGAGATGACAGAAGGGCATCCAGAGAGAGGAAAAGAAAAATAGGAATCCAGAAAGAGGAGAAAACAGGAGGGCATCCGGAGAGAGGAGATGACAGAAGGGCATCCAGAGAGAAAAAAAAAAATAGGGAATCCAGAAAGAGGAGAGAACAGAAGTGCAACCATAGAGAGGAGAAGACAGAACGGCATCCAAAGAGAGGAGAAGATAGAGTGGCATCCACATGGCATCCACAGAGAGAAGAAGACAGAAAGGAATCCAGAGAGAGGAGAGAAAAATGGCAACCAGAGAGAGGAGAGACCAGAAGGGCATCCACAGAGAGGAGAAGACAGAAGGACATCTGGAAAGAGGAGAGAACAGAAGGACATCCAGAGAGAGGAGAGAACAGAAGGGCATTAAGACAGAAGAGAAGACAGAAGAAAATCCAGAGAGAGGAGAGAACAGAAGGGCAACCAGAGAGAGGAGAGAGCAGAAGGGCATCTAAAGTGAGGAGAAATAGAATCACATCCGGAGCGAGGAGAGAACAGAAGGGCATCCAGAGAGAGGAGAGGATAGAATGGCATCCAGAGAGAGCAGAAGACAGAAGGGAATCCAGAGACAGGAGAGAAAAAAGGGCATCCAGAGAAAGGAGAGACCAGAAGGGCACTGAGAGAGAGAGGAGAAGACAGAAGGGCATCCGGAGAGAGGAGAGAACAGAAGAGCATCCAGAAAGAGGAGAGAACAGAAGGTCATCAAGAGGGAGAAGAACACAGAAAGGAATCCAGAGAGAGGAGAGAACAGAAGGGCGTCCAGAGAGAGAAGAGTGGAGAAGGGCATCCAGAGAGAAGAGAAGACAGTAGGGCATGTTGAGAGAGAAGAGAACACATGGGCATCCGGAGAGAGGAGTAGACAGAAGGTCATCCAGAGAAAGGAGATGACAGAAGAGCATCCAGAGAGAGGAGAAGACAGAAGGGAATCCAAAGAGAGGAGAGAACAGAAGGGCATTTGGAGAGAGGAGAAGATAGAAGGGCATGCAGAAAGAGGAGAGGACAGAAGGGCAGCCAGAGAGAGGAAAGAGCAGAAAGGCATTCAGAGAGAAGAGGACACAAGGGCATCCAGAGAGAGGAGAGAACAGAACTACATCCATAGAAGGAGAAGACAGAAGCGAATCCAGAGAGAGGAGAGAACAGAAGGGCATTTGGACAGAGGAGAGAACAAATGGGCATTGGGAGAGAGAAGAAGACAGAAGGTCATCCAGAGAGACGTGATGGCAGAAGGGCATCCAGAGAGTGGAAAAAAATAGGGAATCCAGAAAGAGGAGAAAACAGAAGTGGATCCAGAGAGAGGAGAAGACAGAAGAGCATCCAGAAAGAGGAGAGGATAGAATGGCATCCAGAGAAAGGAGAAGACATAAGGGAATCCAGAGAGAGTTGAGAACAGAAGGTCATCCAGAGAGAGAAGTGACAAGAAGGGCATTCAAGAGAAGAGATGATAGAACGGCATCCAGAGAGAGGAGAAGACAGAAGGGCGTCTAGAGAGAGGAGAAGACAGAATGGAATCCTGAGAGAGGAAAGGACAGAAGGGCATCCCAAGAGTATAGAGAACAGAAGGGCATCCAGAGAGAGGAGAGAGCAGAAGGGCATCCAGAAAGAGGAGAAGACCTAAGAGCATCCAGAGAGAGTAGAGGACAGAATGTCATCAAGGGAGAGGAGAGAAGAGAAGGGCATGCAGACCGTGGAGAAAACAGAAGGGCTTTAAAAGAGAGGGGAGAATAGAAAGTCATCCAGAAAGAGGAGAACACAGAAGGCATACAGATGGAGAAGAGGACCGACTGGCATCCTGAGAGAGGAGAGGACAGATGGCATCCAGGGACAGAAGAGAATCCCAAGAGAAGAGAGAACAGAAAGGCATCCAGAGAAAGGAGAAGACAGAATGGCATCCAGAGATAAGAGGACAGAAGGGCATCCCGAAAGAGAAGAGAACAGAAGGGCATCCAGGTAGAGGAGAGAACAGAACAGAATCCAGAAAGAGGAGAGAACAGAAGGGAATCAAGAAAGAAGACAGAAGGGAATCCAGAGAGAGGAGAGAACAGAAGGGCATCCGGATAGAGGAGAGAACAGAAGGGTTTCCAAAGAGAAAAGAACATAGAAGGGCATCTTGAAAGGGAAGAGAACAGAAGGGAATCCAGAGATAGGAGCGAACAGAACGAAATCCAGAGAGAGGAGAGAGCTGAAGGGCATTTACAAAGAGAAGACAGAAGGGAATCCAGAGGAGGACAGAACAGAAGGGCATCTAGAGAGAGGAGAAAATAGAAGGGCATCTGGAGAGAGGAGAGAACAGAAGGGTATCCAGAGAGGAGAAGACAGAACTGCATCCAGAGAGAGGAGAGAACAGAAGGGGATCCAGAAAGAGGAGAGAACAGAAGGGCATCAAAATAGAGGAGAAGACAGAAGGGCATCCAGAGAGAGGAGAGAACTGAAGGGCCTCCAGAAAGAGGAGAGAGCAGAAGGGCATCCTGAGAGAGGAGAAGACAGTATTGACATCTTGAGAGAGGAGGGAATAGAAGGGCACCCAGTGAGAGGAGAAGATAAAAAGGGAATCCAGAAAGTGGAGAGAACAGAAGGGCATCCAGAGAGAGGAGAGGACAGTAGGGCATCCAGAAAGAAGAGAGGACAGAAGGAGCTGCAAAGAGAGGAGAGTGAAGAAGGACATCCAGAGAGAGGAGAAGGCAGAAACACATCCACAGAGATGGGAGAACAGAAGTGCATCCATAGAGCAGAGAAGAGAGAAGGGCATCCAGTGAGAGTAGAGAATAGAATGGTATCCAGAGAGCGGAGAAGTCAGGAGAACATCCAGAGAGAGGAGACAACATATGGGCATACAGAGAGAATAGAGGACAGAAGGACATGTAGAGAGAGCAGGGAACAGAAGGGTATTGAGTAAGAGGAGAAGAAAGCATGGCATCCGGAGATAGGATAAGACAGAAGGGCATCAAGAGAGAGGAGAAGAGAAAATGGCCTTCAAGAGAGAAGAGAGAAAAGAATGACATCCAGAGAGAGGAGAAGACAGAAGGGCATCCAGAGAGAGGAGAGAAAAGAAGGGCATCAAGAGAGAGGAGAGAGCAGAAGGGCATCCAGAGAGAGGAGAAAAGAGAAGGGCATCCGGAGAGATGAGAGAACAGAAGTGCATCCAGAAACAGGAGAAGACAGAAGTGCATCCGGAGAGAGGAGAGAACAGAAAGGCATCCAGAAAGAGGAGAGAACAGAAGGGCATCCAGAAGGAGAAGAAGACAGAAGGGAATCCCGTGAGAGGAAAGAACAGAAGGGCCTCCAGAAAAAGGAGAGAACAGAAGGGCATCCAGAGAAAGGAGAAGACAGAAGGGCATCCAGTGAGGAGAGAACAAAAGGGCATCCAGAAAGAGGAGAGTGCAGAAGGCCATTCAGAGAGAGGAGAAGACAGTAGGGCATCATGAAAGAGGAGGGAACAGAAGGGTATCCAGTGAGAGGAGAAGACAAAAAGGGAATCTAGAGAGTGGAGAGAACAGAAGGGTATCCAGATAGAGGAAAGGACAGAAGGGCATCCAGAGAGAAGAGAGGACAGAAGGGCCTCCAGAGAGAGGAGAGTGAAGAAGGACATCCAGAGAGAGGAGAAGGCAGAAACATATCCACAGAGATGGGAGAACAGAAGTGCATCCAGAGAGCAGAGAAGACAGAAGGGCATCCAGTGAGAGTAGAGAATAGAACGGTATCCAGAGAGCGGAGAAGTCAGAAGACCATCCAGAGAGAGGAGAGAACATATGGGCATACAGAGAGAATAGAGGACAGAAGGTCATGTAGAGAGAGCAGAGAACAGAAGGGTATCGAGAAAGAGGAGAAGAAAGAATGGCATCCAGAGATAGAATAAGACAGAAGGGCATCCAGAGAGAGGAGAGAGCAGAAGGGCTTCCAGAGAGAGGAGAAAAGAGAAGGGCATCTAGATAGACAAGAGAACAGAAGTGCATCCAGAGACAGGAGAAGACAGAAGTGCATCTGGAGAGAGGAGAGAACAGAAGGGCATCCAGAAAGAGGAGAGAACAGAAGGGCATCCAGAGAGAGGAGAAGACAGAAGGGCATCCAGATAGAGGAGAGAACAAAAGGGCATCCAGAGAGAAGGGAGTGCAGAAGGCCATCCTGAGAGAGGAGAAGACAGTAGGGCATCATGAGAGAGGAGGGAACAGAAGGGTATCCAGTGAGAGGAGAAGACAAAAAGGGAATCCAGAGAGTGGAGAGAACAGAAGGGCATCCAGAGTGAGGAGAGGACAGAAGGGCATCCAGAGAGAAGAGAGGACAGAAGGGCCTCTAGAGAGAGGAGAGTGAAGAAGGACATCCAGAGAGAGGAGAAGGCAGAAACACATCCACAGAGAGGGGAGAACAGAAGTGCATCCAGAGAGCAGAGAAGACAAAAGGGCATCCAGTGAGAGTAGAGAATAGAACAGTGTCCAGAGAGCGGAGAAGTCAGAAGAACATCCAGAGATAGGAGAGAACATATGGGCATACCGAGAGAATAGAGGACAGAAGGTCATGTAGAGAGAGCAGAGAACAGAAGGGTATCGAGAAAGAGGAGAAGAAAGAATGGTATCCAGAGATAGGATAAGACAGAAGGGCATCCAGAGAGAGGAGAGGACAGAATGACCTTCAAGAGAGAAGAGAGAAAAGAAGGGCATCCAGAGAGAGGAGAAGACAGAAGGGCGTCCAGAGAGAGAAGAGAAAAGAATGGCATCAAGAGAGAGGAGAGAGCAGAAGGGCATCCAGAGAAAAGAGAAGGGCATCCAGAGACTGGAGAGGTAAGAATGGCATCAAGAGAGAGGAGAAAGCAGAAGGGCATCCGGAGAGAGAAGTTACACAAGGGCATCCAGTGAGAGGAGAGAACAGAAGGGTATCCAGAGAGAAGAGAAGACAGAAGGGAAGCCAGAGAGACTAGAGAACAGAAGGGCATAGGGAGAGAGGAGAATACAGTAGTGCATCTTGAGAGAGGAGAAGACAGAAGGGCATCCAGAGAGAGAAGTTACACAAGGGCATCCAGAGAGAGGAGAGAACGGAAGCGCATTCAGAGAAATCAGAAGACAGAAGGGCATCCAGAGAGAGGAGAGGACAGAAGGACATCCCCTATAGAAGAGAGAACAAAAACTCATCCAGAGAGATGAGAGAACATTAGAGAATCCAGAAACAGGAGAGAATACAAGCCCTTCCAAAAAGAGCAGAAGACTGATGGACATCCAGAGAGAAAAGAGGACTGCAGGGCATCTGAGGGAGAAGAAGACAGAAGGGCATCCAGTGATAAGAGAGGTCTGAATGGCATTTAGTGAGAGGAGAGAATAGAAGGGCACCTAGAGAGAATAGAAGACAGAAGGATATCCAGAGTGAGGAGAAAATTGTCAGGCATCCAGAGAGTGGAGAAGACAGAAGGACATCCAGGGAAAGTCGAGAACTTAAGGGTATCCAGAGCAAATAGAGTAAAGAAGGGCATGTAGAGAGAGCAGAGAATAGAAGGGTATGCAGAAAGAGGAGAAGACAGAAGGGCATAGAGATATAGGAGAAGAAAGAAGGGCATCCAGAGAGAGGAGAGGACAGAATGGCCTCCAAAGAGAAGAGAGAAAAGAAGGGCATCCAGAGAGAGGAGAGAACAGAAGGGCATCCAGAGAGAGGATAGAACAGAAAGGTATCAAGAGAGAAGAAAAGAGAAAAGGGCATCAAGGGAGAGGAGAGAACAGAAGGACAACCAGAGATAGGAGAAGATAGAAGGACATCCCAAGGGAAGAGAGAATAGAAGCGTAACCAGAGGGATGATAGAACAGGAGAGAATCCTGAAAGATTAGAATACAGAAGCCCATCCAGAGAGAGTAGAAAACTGAAGGACATCCATAGAGAGAGGAGAGGACAGAAGGGCATCCAGAGAGAGGAGAAGACAGAAGGGTGTCCAGAGAAAGGAGAGAACAGAAGGGCATCCAGAAAGAGTAGAGAACAGAAGGGCATCAAGAGAGAGAAGAGAGAAGGGAATACAGAGAGAGGAGAGAACAGAAGGGAATCCAGAGAGAGGAGAAGACAGAAACACATGCAAAGGAAGGGGAGAAGAGAAGGTCATTCAGAGAGCAGAGAACACAGAAGGCCATCCTGGGTGAGTAGAGAATAGAACAGTATCCAGAGATCAGAGAAGACAGAAGAACATCCAGAGACAGGAAAGCACATAAGGGCATCCAGAGAGAATAGAGCATAAAAGGGCATGAACTTCGAGCAGAGGACAGAAGTGTATCCAGAAAGAGAGGAAGACAGAAGGGCATCCAGAGAGAGGAGAGGACAAAATGGACTCCAGAGAGAAGAGAGAAAAGAAGGGCATCCAGAGAAAGGAGAGGGCAGAATGGCATCCACAGAAAGGAGTAAAGAAGACCATACAGAGAGAAGAGAAGACAGAAGGTCATCTAGATAGAGGAGAGAACAGAATGTCATCTAGAGAGAGGAGAGAAAAGAAGGGCATCCAGAGAGCAGAGAAGACACAATGGCATCCGGAGAGATGAGAGAAGAGTAGCGCATCCACAGAGAGGAGACGACAGAAGGGCATCCATACAGAGGAGAGAAAAGAAGGGTATCCAGAGATAGGAGAGAGCTGAAGGACATCCGGAGAGAGGAGAAGACAGAAGGGCATCCAGAGAGAAGAGAAGACAGAAGGGCATCAAGAAAGAGGAGAAGAGAGAAGGGAATCCAGAGAGAGGAGAGAACAGAAGGGAATCCAGAGAGAGCAGAAGACAGAAACTCATCCACAGAGAGGGGAGAAGAGAAGGGCATTCAGAGAGCAGAGTAAACAGAAGGCCATCCAGGGAGAGTAGAGAATAGAACAGTATCCAGAGAGCGGAGAAGACAGAAGAACATCCAGAGACAGGAGAGCACATAAGGGCATCCAGAGAGAATACAGCACAGAAGGGCATGAAGTGAGAGCAGAGAACAGACGGGTATCCAGAAAGAGAGGAAGACAAAAGGGCATGGGGATATAGGAGAAGACAGAAGGGCATCCAGAAAAAGGAGATGACAGAAGGGTATCCACAGAAAAGAATAAAGAAGACCATACAGAAATAGGAGAAGACAGAAGATCATCTAGATAGAGGAGAGAACAGAAAGATATCTAGAGAGAGGAGAGAACAGAAGGGCATCCCAAGAGCAGAGAAGACACAATGGCATCTGGAGAGATGAGAGAAGAGAAGGGCATCCACAGAGAGGAGTCGACAGAAGGGCATCCATACAGAGGAGAGAAAAGAAGGGTATCCAAAGATAGGAGAGAGCTGAAGGGCATCCGGAGAGAGAAGACAGAAGGGCATCCGGAGAGAGGAGAGAACAGAAAGGCATCTAGAAAGCATAGAGAACAAAATGGCATCAAGAGAAAGGAGAAGACAGAAAGGAATTCAGAGAGAGAAGAGGACACAATGGTATCCACAGAGAGGAGAGAACAGAAGGGCATTAATAGAGAGGATAGAACAGAAGGGTATCCATAGAGAGGAGAGGATAAAAAGGCATCCAGAGAGATGAAAGAAAATCCAGAGAAAGGAAAAGACAGAAGGGAAGCTGGAGAGATGAGAGTACAGAAGGGCATAGGGAGAGAGGAGAATACAGAAGGGTATCCAGAGTGAGGAGAAATTGTTGGGCATCCAGAGAGTGGAGAAAACAGACGGGCATCGGGAGAGACGAGAGAAAAGAAGGGCATAGGAAGAAAGGAGAAGACAGAAGGGCATCCAAAGAGAGGAGAGAACAGAAGGGCATCCAGAGAGAGGAGAGCACAGAAGGGCATCCAGAGAGACAAGAGAACAGAAAGGCATCCAGAGAGAATAGAGGACAGAAGGGCATCTCGAGAGAGGAGAGAAGAGAAGGAAATCCAGAGAGAGGAGAAAAAAAGGGAATCTAGAGAGAGGCTAGAACACAAGGGCATCCACAGAGAGGAGAGGACAAAAGGCATCGGGAGTGGAGAGTACAGAAGGGCATCCAGATAGAGGAGAGTGAAAAGGGCATCCTGAAAGAGGAGAGTACAGAAGGGATGCAGAGTGAGGAGAGAACAGAAAGATATCCAGAGAGAGGAAAAGACATAAGGGATCTAGAGAGAGGAAACAACAGAAGGGCATCCAGAGAGAGGAGAGATCAGAAGGGCATCCATGGAGAGGAGAGTTCAGAAAGGCATCCAGAGAGTGGAGAAGACATAAAGACATCCAGAAAGAGGAGAGGGCATAAGGCCATCCAGAGAGATGAGTGGAGAGAAGTTCATGTAGAAAGGAGAGAACAAAAGGGCATCAAGAGAGAGGAGAGAAGAGAAGGGCATCAAGAAAGAGCAGAAGACAGAAGGGAATGCAGAGAGAGGAGAGAACAGAAAGGCATCAAGAGAGAGGAGAATACAGAAGGGCATCCAAAGGGAGGAGACTACAGAAGGGCATCCAGAGGGAGGAGAATACAGAAGGGCACCCAGAGAGAGGAGAGGACAGAAGGGCCTAAGGAGAGAAAACAGAACTGAAAGGCATCCCGAGTGAGGAGAAAACAGAAGGGCTTCCAGAGAGAGGAGAGCACAGAAGCGCATCTGGAAAGAGGAGAAGAGAGAAGGCACCCAGATGGAGAAGAGGACAGGTGAGCATACTGAGAGAGGAGAGGACAGAAGGGCATCCAGGAGAGAAGAGAACAGAAGGGCATCCAAAGAGAGGACAGGACAGAGGGGCAAGTAGAGAGAGCAGAGAACAGAAGGGCATCCAGATAGAGGAGAAGCCAGAAGGGCATCCAGAAAGAGGAGAGGACAGAAGGGCATCCAGATGAAGGAGACTGAAGAAGGGCATCCAGAGAGAGGAGAGAACAGAAGGGATCCAGAGAGAGGAGAGAACAGAAAGCCATCCAGAGAGAGGAGAAGACAGAAGGGCATCTAGAGAGAGGAGAGAACTGAAGGGCATCCAGAGACCCTAGAGATCAGAAGGGCATCCATGGAGAGAAGAGGTCAGAAGGGCATCCAGAAAGAGGAGAAGACAGAAACCCATTTACAGAGAGGAGAGAACTGAAGGGCATCCAGAGAGCGGAGAAGGCAAAAGGGCATCCAGAGAGAGGAGAAGACAAAAGGGCATCCAGAGAGAGGAGAGGAGAGTAGTGCACCCACAAAAAAGAGTACAGAATGCCATAGAGAGAGAGGTGAAGACAGAACGGAATCTAGATAGATGACAGAACAGAAAGACATCCAGAAAGAGGTGAGAACAGAAGGGCATCCAGAGCAAAAAGTAGGCAGAAGGGAATCAAGAGTGTGGAGAGACTTGTAGGGCATCCAGATAGAGAAGAAGACAGAAGGGCATCGGGAGTGAAGAGAAGACAGAGGGCATCCAAAGAGAGGAGAAATTAAAAAGCCAATTCAGAGAATGGAGAGAACAGAAAGGCATGCAGAGAGAGGAGAAGTCAAAAAGGCATCAATGGAAAGAAGTGTTCAGAAGGGCATCCAGAGAGCAGAGAGAACAGAAAAGCATCCAGAGAGAGGAGAAGACAGAAACACATCCACATAGAGAGCATGAGAGCATCCAGAGAGCAGAGAAGACAGAAGGTCATCCAGAGAGAGTAGAGAATAGAATGGTATCCAGAGAGCGGAGAAGACAGAAAAACATCCAGAGAAAGGAGAGAACATAAAAGCATCCAGAGCGAATAGAGGACAGAAGGGAATGAAGAGAGAGTAGAGAACAGAAGTGTATCCAGAAAGAGGAGAAGACAGAAGGGCATCGGGAGATAGGAGAACACAAAAGGGCATCGAGTGTGAGGAGAGGACAGAAGGGCATCCAGAGGGAGGAGAAGACAGAAGGGCATCCAGAGAAAGGAGTGGGAAGAAGGGCATCCCGAGAGAGGAGAGAACAAAAGGCATCCAGAGAGTGGAAAATACAGAAGGGCATCCAGAGAGACAAGAGAACTGAAAGGCATCCAGAGAGAATAGAGGACAGAAGGGCATCCAGAGGGAGGAGAGGACAGAAGGGCATCCAGAGAGAGGAGAGTGAAGAAGGGTATCCAGAGAGAGGAGAGGAGAGAAGGAATCCAGAGATAGGAGAGAACAGAAAGCGATCCAGAGAGAGGAAAAGACAGAAGGGCATCCAGAGATAGGAGAGAACATAAGGGCATCCAGAGAGATGAGAGGACAGAAGTTCATGTAAAGATTAGAGAACAAAAGGGCATCCAAAGAAAAGAGAGAACCGAAGGGCATCTAGAGAAAAAAGATGACAGAAAGGCATACATAGAGAGGAGAGTACAGAAGGGGATCCAGAGAGAGGAGAAGACATAAGGGAATCCATAGAGAAGAGAGAACAGAAGGGGATCCAGAGAGAGGAGAACACAGAAGGGAATCCCAAGAGAGGAGAGAACAGAAGGGAATACAGAGAGAGTAGAGAGCAGAAGGGCATCCAGAGAGAGTAGAAGACCGAAGGGCATCCGGAGAGAGGAGAGAACAGAAGCTCATCCAGAAACAGGAGAGAACAGAAGGGCATCCAGAAGGAGGAGAAGACAGAAGGGAATCCTGAGAGAGGACTGAACACAAGGGCATTAGGAGAGAGGAGAAGGCAGAAGGGCATCCAGAGATGAGAGGACAGAAGTGCATCCCGGAAGAGAAGAGAACAGAAAGGCATCCAGCGATAGGAGAGAACAGAAAGACATCCAGCGATAGGAGAGAACAGAACGGAATCCAGAGAGAGGAGAGAGCAGAAGGGCATCCAAAAGAGAAGTCAGAGGGGCATCCGGAATGAGGAGAGAAAAGAAGGGCATCCAGAGAGAGGAGAGGGCAAAACAGCATCCAAAGAGAAGAGAAAAGAGAAGGGCATCCAGAAAGAGAACAGATCATCCAGAAAATGGAGAGTGAAGAAGGGTATCTTGCGAGAGGAGAGGACAGTAGGGCATCCAGAAGGAGGAGAAGATAGAAGGGAATCCAGAGAGAGGAGAGAACAGAAGGGCATTCGGAGAAAGGAGAAGACAGAAGAGCATCCAGAGAAAGGAGAGTGAAGAAGGGTATCCAGAGAGAGGAGAGGACAGAAGGGATTCCAGAGAGAGGAGAGATCAGAAGGGCCTCCATGGAGAGGAAAGTTCAGAAGGGCATCCAGTGAGAGGAGAAGACAAAATTGCATCCACAGAGAGGAGAGTACTGAAGGGTATCCAGAGATAAAAGGGAACATAAGGGCATCCAGAGGGAGGAGAATACAGAAGGGCACCCAGAGAGAGGAGAGGACATAAGGGCATCCAGAGAAAAAAGAGAACACAAAGGCATCCAGAGAGAGGAGAAAAGAGAAGGGCTTCCAGAGAGAGGAGAGCACAGAAGCGCATCTGGAACGAGGAGAAGAGAGAAGGCATCCAGATGGAGAAGAGGCAGATGGGCATCATGAGAGAGGAGAGGACAGAAGGGCATCCAGGAGAGAAGAGAACAGAAGGGCATCCACAGAGAAGAGAGGACAGAAGGGCATGTAGAGAGAGCAGAGAACAGAAGGGCATCCAGAAATAGGAAAAGACAGAAGGGCATCCAGAGAGAGGAGAGGACAAAAGGGCATCCATATGAAGGAGAGTGAAGAAGGGCATCCAGAGAGAGGAGAGAACAGAAGGGATCCAGATAGAGGAAAGAACAGAAAGCCATCCAGAGAGAGGAGAAGACAGAAGGGCATCTAGAGAGAGGAGAGAACAAATCGGCAAACAGAGATTCTAGAGATCAGAAGGGCATCCATGGAGAGGAGAGTTAAGAAGGGCATCCAGAAAGAGGAGAAGACAGTAATGCATCCACAAAGAGGAGAGAAATAAAGGACATCCAGAGAGAGGATAAGACAAAAGGGCATCCTAAGAGAGGAGATGACAGAAGGGCATCCAGAGAGAGGAGAAATTAAAAAGGCAATCGAGAGAGTGGAGAGAACAGAAGGGCATACAGAGAGAGGAGAAGACAGAAGGTCATCCATGGAGAGAAGAATTGAGAAAGGCATCCAGAAAGAGGAGAGAACAGAAGGGCATCCAGAGAGAGGAGAAGACAGTGGGGCATCATGAGCAGAAAAGACAGAAGAACATCCAGAGAAAGGAGAGAACATAAAAGCATCCAGATAGAATAGAGGGCAGAAGGGCATGAAGAGAGAGAAGAGAACAGAAGGGTATCGAGATAGAGGATAAAACAGAAGGGCATCTGGAGATAGGAGAAGACAGAAGGGCATCCAGATAGAGGAGAGGACAGAATGGCTTCCAGAGAGAAGAGAGAAAAGAAGGGCACCCAGAGAAGGAGAGGGCCGAAGGGCATCTATAAAAAAGAGTAAAGAAGGCCATACAGAGAGAGAAGAAGACAGAAGGGCATCTAGATAAAGGAGAAAACAGAAGGGCAACTAGAGTGAGGAGAGAAGAAAAGGGCATCCAGAAAGCAGAGAAGACAGAAGGGCTTTCAGAGAGAGGAGAGAACAGAAGGGCATCTGGAAAGAGAAGAGTGGTCGCATCTAGATCTAGAAGAGGACAGACAGACATCCAGAGAGACGAGAGGACAGAAGGGCATTCAGGGAGATAAGAGAACAGAAGGGAATTTAGAGAGATGAGAAGGCAGAAGGGAATCCAAAGAGTGGAGAGAGCAGAAGGGCAATCAGAGAGAGAAGAGGACACAAGGGCATCCAGAGAGAGGAGAGAAGAGAAGGGCATTCAGAGAGATGAGAGAAAAGGAGAGAATCCAGAAAGAAGAGAGAACAGAAGCCCATCCAGAGAGATCAGAAAACTGAAGGACATCCAGAGAGAGAAGAGGACAGAAGGGCATCCAGAGAGAGGAGAGGACAGAATGGCATCCAGTGAGACTAGAGAACAGAATGGTATCCAGAGAGAGGAGAGAACAGAAGGGCATCCAGAGAGAGGAAAAGACGTATGGGCATCCAGAGAGAGGAGAGGAAGGAAGGTCATCCAGTGAGAGGAGCAAACAGAAGGGCATTCAGAGAAAGGAGAAGACAGAAGGGAATCTAGAGTTAGGAGATAATTTTATGGCGTTCAGAAAAAATGAAGACAGAAGGGTATCCAGAGAGAGGCGATGACAGAAGTGCATCCATAGAGCGGAGAAGATAGAAGGGCTTCCAGAGAGAGAAGAGAACAGAAGGGCATCCGGAAAGAGGAGAAGAGACAAAGCATCTAGATGGAGAAAAGGACAGATGGGTATCCTGAGAGAGGAGAGGACAGAAAGCTATCCTGGGAGAGAAGAGAACAGAAGGGCATCCAGAGAGAGGAAAAGCCAGAAGGAAATCCAGAGAGAGGAAAAAACAGAAGGGCATCCAGAGAGAAGAGAAAGCAGAAAGGCATCCAGAGAGAGGAGAAGACAGACAGGCATTCAGAGAGAGGAGCGACCAGAAGGGCTTCCAGAAAAGGGAGAGAAAAAAATGGCATCCAGAGAGAAGAAAGAAGGGAACTCAAAGAGAAGCTAGGACAGAAGGGCATCTAGAGAGATGAGAAGACAGAAGGAATCCAGGGAGAGGAGAGAACAGAAGTGCATCCAGAGAGAGGAGAGAGCTGAAGGGCATCCAGAGAGAGGAGAAGTCAGAAGGGCATCCGGAGAGAGGAGAGTAAAGAAGGGCATCCGGAGAGAGGAGAGTACAGAAGGGCATCCAGAGAGAGGAGAGAGCAGAAGAACATCACAAGAGAAGATAGAACATAACAGCATCCAGAGAGAGGAGAGAAGAAAAGGGCATCCAGAGAGAGAATAGAACAGAAAGGCATCCAGAAAGAGGAGAAGACAGAAGGTCATATAGAGAGAGTAGAGAACAGAAGGGCATCCAGAAAGAGTAGAAAACAGAAGGGCATCGGGAGATAGGATAAGACAGAAGGGTATACAGAGAGAGGAGAGGACAGACTGGCCTACAGAGAGAAGAGAGAGCAGAAGGGCATCCAGAGATGGAGAATACAGAAGCGAATCCATGGATATGAGAGAACAGAAGGGCATTTTAAAAGAGGAGGAGACCGAACAGCATCCAGAGAGAGCAGAGAACAGAAGGGCATTCAGAGACAGGAGAGGACAGAAGGGCATCCAGAGAATGGAGACAACAGAAGAGCATCCAGAGAGAGGAGAGAACATAAGTGTATCCAGAGAGAGGAGAGGACAGAAGGTTACCCAGAGAGAGGAGAAAACAGAAGGGTATCCAGAGGGAGGAGAAGACAAAAGGGCTTCCAGAAAGTTGAGAGGAAAAAAGAAGATCCTGAGAGAGGAGAAAACAGAAGAGCATCCAGGGAGATGAGAGAACAGAAGATAATCCAAAAAAGGAGAGAACAGGAGGGCATTCAGAGAGAGCAGAAGACTGAAGGACATCCAGAGAGAGAAGAGGACAGAAGGGCATCCGTAGAGAAAAAAAAGACTTAAGGACATCCAGAGAGAGGAGAGGAAAGAAGGGGATGCTGAGAGAGGAGTGAGCAGATTGGCATCCAGAGAGAGAAGACAGAAGGGAATCCAGAGAGAAGAGAGAATTTTACATCATCCAGAAAAAAAGAAGACAGAAGGGCATCCAGAGAGAAGTGAGGACAGAAGGGCATCCAGAGAGAGGTGAGGACAGAAGGGAATCCAGAGAATGAAGAGAACAGAAGTGCATCCAGAGTGAGGAGAGAGCAGAATGGCATTCAGAGAGAGGAGAATACAAATGGGCATCCAGAGAGTGGAGAGAACAGAAGGGCATCCAGAGAGAGGAGAGAGCAGAAGGGAATTCAGAGAGAGGAGAAGTCAGATGGGCATCCAGAGAGAGAGAACAGAAGTGCATCCAGAGAGAGGAGAGAGCTGAAGGGCATCCAGAGAGAGGAGAAGACAGACTGGCATCCGGATAGAGGAGCGAACAGAATGGCATCCAGAAGGAGGAGAGAACAAAATGGCATCCAGAGAGGAGAGAATACAGAAGGGCATCCGGAGAGATGAGTGAACAGTTGGCTATCCAGAGAGACGATAGAGCAGAAGGGCATCCAGAGAAAGGACAGAGCAGAATGGCATCCAGAGAGAGGAGAGGAAAAAAGAAGATCCCTGGAGAGGTGAGAACAGAAGGGCATCCAGGGAGATGAGAGAACAGAAGAGAATCCACAAAAAGGATAGAACAGAAGGGCATCCAGAGAGAGCAGAAGCCTGAAGGACATCCAGAGAGAGAAGAGGACAAAAGAGCATCCGGGAGAGTAAAAGACGTTAGGGCATCCAGAGAGAGGAGAGTAAAGAAGGGCATCCAGTGAGAGGAGAGAACAGAAGCGCATCCAGAGGGAGGAAAAGACAGGAGGGCATCCAGAGAGAGGAGAGGAAAAAAGAAGATCCCGAGAGAGGAGAGAACAGAAGGGCATCCAGGGAGAAGAGAGAACAGAAGAGAATCCAGAAAAAGGAGAGAACAGAAGGACATCCAAAGAGATCAGAAGGCTGAAGGACATCCAGAGAGAGAAGAGGACAGAAGGGCATCTGGAGAGAGGAAAAGACATAAGGGCATCCAGAGAGAGGAGAGGAAAGAAGGGCATCCAGTGAGAAGAGAGAACAGAAGGGCATCTGGTGAGAGGAGGAGACAGAAGGGAATGTAGAGTGAGATGAGAATTGTAAGGCATCCAGAGAAAGAAGAAGACAGAAGGGCATCCAGAGAGAGGCGAGGACAGAAGGGCATCCAAAAAGAGAAGAAGACAGAAGCGAATCCAGGGAGAGGAGAGAACAGAAGGGCATCCAGAGAGAGGAGAGAGCAGAATGGCATCCAGAGAGAGAAGAATACAGAAGGGCATCCAGAGAGAGGAGAGAACAGAAGGGCATCCAGAGCGAGGAGAGAGCAGAAGGGAATCCAAGAGAGGAGAAGTCAGAAGGGGATCCAGAGAGAGGAGAGAAAAGAAGGGCATCCATAGAGAGGAGAAGAGAGAAGGGAATCTAGAGTGAGATGAGAATTGTATGTCATCCAGAAAGAAGAGAAGACAAAAGGGCATCCAGAGAGAGGCGAGGAAAGATTGGCATCCAGAGAGAGGAGAGAGCAGAAGGGCATCCAGTGCGAGGAGAAGTCAGAAGGGCATCTGGAGAGAGGAGAGTACAGAAGTGCATTGGTAGATCGGAGAAAATAGAAGGAAATCCAGAGGGTGAAGAAGACTCTAGGGAATCCAGAGAGAGGAGAGGAAAGAAGGGGATCCCTATAGAGGAGAGAGCAGAAGGGCATCCAGAGAGAGGACAAGACAGATGGTCATCCAGAGAGAGGAGGGTAAAGAAGGGCATTCAGAGAGAAGAGAGAGCACAAGAACATCACAAGAGAGGATACAACATAAGGGCATCCAGAGAGAGGAGAGAAGAGAAGGGCATCCTGAGAGAGAATAGAACAGAAGGGCATCCAAGGAGAGGAGAAGACAGAAGGTCATCTATAGGGAGCAGAGAACAGAAGGGCATCGAGAAAGAAGAGAAGACAGAAGGGCATCGGGAGATAGGATAAGACAGAACAGCATCCAGAGAGAGGAGAGGACAGAATGCCATCCAGAGAAAAGAGAGAGCAGAAGGGCATCCAGAGATGGAGAAGACAGAAGCAAATCCATGAATATGAGAGAACAGAAGGGCATTTGAAGAGAGGAGAAGACTGAAAGGTATGCAGAGAGAGGAGAGAACAGAAGGGCATTCAGAGAGAAGAGAGGACAGAAGGGCATCCAGAGAATGGAGAAAACAGAAGAGCATCCAGAGAAAGGAGAGAACATGTGTGTATCCAGAGAGAGGAGAGGACAGAAGGCAATCCAGAAAGAGGAGAAAACAGAAGGGCATCCAGATGGAGGAGAAGACAGAAGGGCATCCAGAGAGAGGAGAGGAGAAAAGAAGATCCCGAGAGAGGAGAGAACAGAAGTCATCCAGGGAGATGATAGAAGGAGAAGAGAATCCAGAAAAAGGAGAGAACAGAAGGGCATCCAGAGAATGGAGAAAACAGAAGAGCATCCAGAGAAAGGAGAGAACATATGTGTATCCAGAGACATGAGAGAACAGAAGAGAATCCAGAAAAAGGAGAGAACAGAAGGGCTTCCAGAGAGAGCATAAGGCTGAAGTACATCCAGAGAGAGAAGAGGACAGAAGGGCATCCGGAGGGAGGAAAAGACTTAAGGGCATCCAGAGAGAGGAAAGGAAAGAAGGGGATCTGGAGAGAGGAGAGAGCAGAAGGGCATTCAGAGAAAAAAGAAGACAGAAGGGCATCCAGAGAGAGGCGAGGACAGAAGGGCATCCAGAGAGAGAGGAAGACAGAAGGGAATCCATAGAGAGGAGAGAATAGAAGGGCATCCAGAAAAAGGAGAGAATAGAAGGGCTTCCAGGTGAGAGGAGAAGACAGAAGGACATCCAGAGAGAGGAAAAGACAGAAGGGCATCCAGTGAGAGTAGAGAACAAAAGGGCATCAAGAAAGAGGAGAGAACAGAAGTGCATCAGGGTGAGAGAAGAAGAGAGAAGGGAATCCAGAGAGAGGAGAGAACAGAAGGGCATTTGTAGAGAGTAGAAGATAGAAGGCCATCCAGAGAGGAGAGAACAGAAGGGTATCCGGAAAAAGAAGAGAACAGAAGGGCATTCAGAGAGAGGAGAGCACAGAAGGACATACAGAAAAATGAGAGAATAGAAAGGCATCCAGAAAAATAGAGGACAAAAGGGCATCTACAGAGAGGAGATAAGAGAAGGGCATCCAGAGAGAGGAGAAGACAAAAAAAATCCAGAGAGAGGAGAGAACAGAAACGCATCCAGAGAGAGGAGAGGAAAGAAGGGCATCCACAGAAAAGAGTAAAGAAGGCTATACAGAGAGAGGAAAAGACAGTAGGGCATCTAGATAGAGGAGAGAACAGAAGAGATTCCAGAGAAGAAGACAGAAGCAAATCCAGGGAGAGGAGAGACAGAAGGGCACTCAGAGAGAGTAGAAGATTGAAAGGCATCCAAAGAGAGTAGACTACAGAAGGACATTGAGAGAGAGGAGAGGATAGAAGGGCCTCCAGAGAGTGGAGAGGACAGAAGGGCATCCAGAGAGAGGAGAGAACAGAAGGGTATCCAGGAAGAGGAGAGGACAGAAGGGCATACAGAGAGAGTAGAGAACAGAAGGGCATCTAGAGGGAGGAGAAGACAGAAGTGCACCAAGAGAGTGGAGAGGAAAGAAGGGGATCCGGAGGAAGGAGAGAACAGAAGGGCATCCAGGGAGATGAGAAAACAGAAGAAAATCCAGAAAAAGGAGAGAACAGAAGGGCATCCAGAGTAAGCAGAAGAATGAAAGTCATCCAGAGAGAGAAGAGGACTGAAGGGCATCCGGAGATATTTAAAGACAGAAGGGCCTCCAGACAGAGGATAGGACAAAACAGCATGAAGTGAGAGGAGAGTACAGAAGGGCATCCAGAGAGAGAGAATACATAAGGGAATCTAGAGTGAGGAGAGAATTGTACGGCATCCACAGAGAGGAGAAGACAGAAGGGCATCCAGAGAGATGAGAGAATAGAAAGACATCCAGAAGGAATAGAAGACAGAAAGGCATCTAAAGTGAGGAGAAATGAGAAGGGCATCCAGAGAGAGGAGAAGACAAAAAAGAAATCCAGAGAGAGGAGAGAACAGAAATGTATCCAGAGAGAGGAGAGGAAAGAAGGGTATCCACACAAAAGAGTAAAGAAAGCTATACAGAGAGAGGAAAAGACAGAAGGGAATCTAGATAGAGGAGAGTACAGAAGGGCATCCAAAGATAGAGAAGACAGAAGCAAATCCAGGGAGAGGAGAGAACAGAAGTGCACTCAGAGAAAGTAGAAGAACGAAAGGCATCCAAAGAGAGTAGAGAACAGAAGGGCATTGAGAGAGAGGAGAGGATAGAAGGGCCTCCAGAGAGTGGAGAGGACAGAAGGGCATCCAGAGAGAGGAGAGAACAGAAGGGTATCCAGAGAGAGGAGAGGACAGAAGGGCATTCAGAGAGAGAGAATACAGAAGGGAATCTAGAGTGAGGAGAGAATTGTAAGGCATCCACAAAGAGGAGAAGACAGAAGGGCATCCAGAGAGATGAGAGAATAGAAAGGCATCCAGAAGGAATAGAGGACAGAAGGGCATCTAAAGTGAGGAGAGAAGAGAAGGGCATCCAGAGAGAGGAGAAGACAAAAAAGAAATTCAGAGAGAGGAGAGAACAGAAATGCATCCAGTGAGTGGAGAGGACAAAAGGGCATCCATATAGAGGAGAGGACAGAAGGGCATCCAGAGAGAGGAGAGAACAGAAGGGCATCCAGAGAGAAGAGAAAGCAGAAGGGCATCCAGAGATAGGAGAAGACAGAAGGGCATCCATATAGAAGAAAGAAGAGGAGGGCATCGAGAAACAGGAGAGAACAAAAGGAAATCAAGAAAGAGGAAAAGACACAAGGGAATCCAGAGAGAGAAGGGAACAGAAGGGCATACAGAGAGAGGAGAGAACAGAAGGGCATCCAGAAAGAGGAGAAGACAGAAGGGAATCCAGAGAGAGGAGAGAAGAGAAGGGCATTCAGAGAGAGTAGAAGACAGAAGGGCATCCAAAGAGGAGAGGACAGAAGGGCACCCGGAAAGAGAAGAGAACAGAAGGGCATTCAGAGAGAGGAGAGACCAGAAGTGCATCCAGAGAGATGAGAGAACAGAAGGTTACCCAAAGAGATGAGAGTACAGGAGATAATCCAGAAAGAGGAGAGAACAGATGCCCATCCAGAGAGAGCATAAGACTGAAGGACATCCATAGAGAGAAGAGGAGTGAAGGTTATCTGGAGAGATAAGAAGACAGAAGTCCATCCCGAGAGAGGAGAGGACAGAATGGCATCCAGTGAGATGAGAGAACAGAAGGGAACCTAGAGAGAGGAGAAGACATAAGGGTATCCAGAGTGAGGAGAAAATTGTTGGGTATGCAGAGAGAGGAGAAGACAAAAGGTCATCAGGAGAGACAAGAGAACAGAAAGGCATAGGGAGAGAGGAGAAGACAGAAGAGCATCTAGAGAGAATAGAGGACAGAAGGGCATCTAGTGAGAGGAGAGAATAAAAGGGCATCCAGAGAGAGGAAAGTGAAGAAGGGCATCCAGAGAGAGGAGAGGACAGAAGAGCATCCAGAAAGAAAAGAGTGAAGAAGGGCATGCAGAGAGAAGAGAAAGCAGAAGGGCATCCAGTGATAGGAGAAGACAGAAGGGCATCCAGAGAGAAGAATGAACAGAACGGCATCCAAAAAGAGGAGAGAACAGAAGGGCATCCAGAAAGAGGAGAAAACAGAAGGTCATCCAGAGAAGGAAAAGACAGAATGGCATCCAGAGAGAGTAGACCACAGAAGGGCATCCAGAGAGAGGAGTGGACAGAAGGGCAACAAGAGAGAGGAGAGAAGAGAAGTGCATCCACAGAGAGGAGAAGACAGAAGGGCATCAGGAGACTGGAGAGTACAGAAGGTCATCCAGAAGGAGGAGAGAACAAAACAGCATCCAGACAGAGGAGAAGGCAGAAAGGAATTCAGAGGGAGGAGAGAACAGAAGGACATCCAGAGAGAGGAGAGAACAAAAGGGCATCCAGAGAGAGGAGAAGACAGAAGGGAATCCAGAGAAAGGAGAGAACAGAAGGGCATCCAGAGAGAGGAGAGAGCAGAAGGGCATCAAGAGAGAGGAGAAGTCCAAAGGGCATCCAGAGATAGGAGAAGTTAGAAAGGCATCCGAAAAGAGTAGAGAACAGTAGGGCAACCAGAAAGAGGAGAGAACAGAAGGGCATCCAGAGAGAACAAGAGCAAAAGAACATCGCAAGAGAGTAGTGAATATAAGGGTATCCAGAGAGAGGGGAGAAGAGAAGGGCATCCAGAGACAGAAAAAGACAGAACAGCATGCAGAGAGAGGAGAGGACAGAAGGGCATCGGGAGATAGGAGAAGACCAAAGGGCATCCAGAGAGAGGAGTAGACCGAATGGCGTCCAGAGATAAGAGAGAGCAGAAGGCCATTCAGAGAGAAGAGAGGATAGAAGGGCATCTAGATAGAGCCGAGAACAGAGGGGCATCAAGAAAGAGAAGAAGACACAAGGGCATCGGGTGATAGGAAAAGACAGAAGGGTATCCTGAGAGAGGAGAGGATAGAATGGTCTCTAGAGAGAAGAGAGATCAGAAGGGCATCCAGAGAGAGAAGAAGAAAGGAAGGCATCCACAGAAAGGAGCACAGAAGGCCATACTGAGAGAGGAGAAGACAGAAGGGCATCCAGAGAGAGAAGAAGACAGAAGGAAATCCAGAAATAGGAGAGAACAGAAGAGCATCCAGAGAGAGGAGAGAACAGAAGGGCATCCAGAGAAAGTAGAAGACAGAAGGGCATTTGGAGAGAGGAGAGAACAAAAGGGCATCCGGAAAGAGAAGAGAACAGAATGGCATCCAGAAACAGGAGAGAACAGAAGGACATCCAGAATGAGAAGAGGACACAAGGGCATCCAGAGTGAGGAGAGAACAGAAGGGCATACAGAGAGAGGAGAGAACAGAAGGGCATCCATTGAGATAAGAGAACAGATAAGAATCCAGAAAAAGGAGAGAACAGAAGGGAATCCAGAAAGAGCCGAAGACTGAAGGACATCCAGAGAGAGAAGAGGATAGAAGAGCATTCGGAGAGAGGAAAAGACAGAAGGGCATCCAAAGAGTGGAGAGGACAGAAGGGCATCCAGTGAGAAGATCAAACAGAAGGGCATCCAGAGAGAGAAGACATAAGTGAATCTAGGGTGAGGATAGAATTGTATGGCATTCAGAGAGAGTAGAAGACAGAAGGGCATCCAGAGAGAGGAGAGGACAGAAGGGCATCCAGAGAGGAAAAGAAGACTGAAGGGAATCCAGAGGGATGAGAGATCAGAAGTGCATCCAGAGTGAGGAGAGAGCAGAAGGGCATCCAGAAAGAGGAGAGACCAAAAGGACATCCAGAGAGAGGAGAAGAGAGAAGGAAATCCATAGAGAGGATAGAACAGAAGGACATCTAGAGAGAGGAGTGGACACAAGGGCATCCAGGGAGAGAAGAGAACAAAAGGTCATCCAGAGAGATGGGAAGAAAGAAGAGCATCGGGTGATAGGAGAAGACAGGAGGGCATCCTGTGAGAGGAGAGAGCAGAAGAGCAGGCGGAGATAGGAGAAGACAGAAGGGCATCCAGAGAGAGGAGAGGAAAGAATGGCCTCCAGAGAGAAGAGAGAGCAAAAGGGCATCCTGAGAGAGGAGAGGAAAGAAGGGAATCCAGAGAGAGGAAAGGAAAGAAGGGCATCCACACAAAAGAATACAGAAAGCCATACAGAGAGAGGAGAAGACAGAAGGGCATCTAGATAGAGGAGAGAACAGAAGGGCATCCAGATAGAGGAGAGAACAGAAGGGCATCCAGATAGAGGAGAGAACAGAAGGGCATCCAGAGAAGAAGACAGAAGCAAATTCATTGATAGGAGAGAACAGAAGGGCATTCAATGAGCAGAGAAGACCGAATGGCATCCAGAGAGAGGAGAGAACAGAAGGGAATTCAGAGATAGGAGAGGACAGAAGGGCATCCATAGAGTGTTGAGAACAGAATGGCATCCAGAGAGAGGAGAGAACAGAATGGTATACAGAGAGAGGAGAGGATAGAAGGCCATCCAGAGAGAGGAGAAAACAGAAGGGTTTACATAGGTAGGAGACCACAGAAAGGCATCCAGAGAGAGGATAGGAAAGAAGGTTATCCCGAGAAAGGAGAGAACAGAAGGGCATCCAGGGAGATGAGAGAACAGAAGAGAATCCAGAAAAAGGAAATAACAGAAGGGCATCCAGAGAGAGCAGAAGACTGAAAGACATCCAGAGAAATAAGAGGACAGAAGGACATCCGGAGAGAGGAAAAGGCAGAAGGGCATCCAGAGAGAGGAGAGGACAGAATGGCATCCAGTGAGAGGAGAGAACAGAAGGGCATCCAGAGAGAGGAGAAGACAGAAGGGCATACAGAGAGAGCTGAGGACAGAAGGGCATCCAGAGAGAGGAGAAGACAGAAGGGAATCCAGAGAGAGGAGAGAACAGAAGTGCATCCAGAGAGAGGAGAAGATAGAAAGGCATCCAGATACAGGAGAGAACAGAAGGGCATCCAGAAGGAGGAGAGAACAAAATGGCATCTAGACAGAGGAGAAGACAGAAAGGAATTCAATGGGAGGAAAGAACAGAAGGTCATCCACAGAGAAGAGAGAACAAAAGGCATCCAGAGGGAGAAGAGAGTAGGGAATCCAGAAGAAGGAGAGAACCAAAGGGCATCCAGAGAAAGGAGAGAGCAGAAGGGCTTCCAGAGGGAGAGCTGAATTCTGAAGGTCATCTGGAGAGAGGAGAGAACAGAAAGGCATCCATAGACAGGAGAAGATAGAAATGTATCTGGAGAAAGGAGAGAAAAGAAGGGCAACCAGAAAGAGGAGAGAACAGAAGGGCATCCAGAGAGAAGAGAGAGCAGAAGAACATCCTAAGAGAGTAGAGAACATAAGGGCATCCAGAGAGAGGAGAAAAGAGAAGGGCATCCAGAGAGAAAAGTAGACAGAAGGGCATGTAGAGAGAGGAGAGGACAGAAGGGAATTGGGAGAAAGGAGAAGACAGAAGAGCATCCAGAGAGAGGAGTGGACCGAATGGCATCCTGAGAGAAGAGAGAGCATAAGGGCATCCAGAAGAAAAGAGGACAGAATGGCCTCCATAGAGAAGAGAGAGCAGAAGGGCATCCAAAGAGAGGAGAGGAAAGAAGGGCATCCACATAAAAGGGTACAGAAGGCCATACAGAGGGAGAAAAGTAGAGAAGGGCATCTAGATAGAGCAGAGAACAAAGGGGAATCCAGAAAGAGGAGAAGATAGAAGGGCATCAGGAGATAGGAGAAGACAGAAGGGCATCCAGTGAGAGGAGAGGACAGAATGGCCTCCAGAGAGAAGAGAGAGCAGAAGGGCATCCAGAGAGAGGAGAAGAAAGAAGGGCATCCACACAAAGGAGTATAGAAGGCCATACAGAGAGAAGAGAAGACAGAAGGGCATCCAGAGAGAGAAGACAGAAGGAAATCCAGAAATAGGAGGGAACAGAAGGGCATCCAGAGTGAGGAGAGAACAGAAAGGCATCCAGAGAGAGTAGAAGACAGAAGGGTATCCAGAGAGAAAAGAACAGAAGGGCATCCAGAAAGAGAAGAGAACAGAAGAGCATCCAGAAACAGGAGAGAACAGAAGGGCATCTAGAGTGAGAAGAGGACCCAAAGGCATCTAGAGACAAAAGAGAACAGTGGGGCATACAGAGAGAGGAGAGAACAGAAAGGCATACAGAGAGGAGAAGAAGGCTGAAGGGAATCCAGAGAGATGAGAGAACAGAAGTGCATCCAGAGTGAGGAGAGAGCAGAAGGGCATCAAGAAAGAGGAGAGACCAAAAGGGCATCCCGAGAGAGGAGAAGATAGAAGGGAATCCAGAGAGACGAGAGAACAGAAGGGCATCCAGAGAGAGGAGTGGACACAAGGGCATCCAGGGAGAGAAGAGAACAGAAGGTCATCCAGAGAGAGGGGAAGAAAGAAGGGCATTGGGAGATAGGAGAATACAGAAGGGCATCCTGTGACAGGAGAGAGCAGAAGGGCAGGGAAAGATAGGAGAGGATAGAAGGGCATCCAGAGAGAGGAGAGTACAGAATGGCCTCCAGAGAGAAGAGAGAGCAGAAGGGCATCCAGAGAGAGGAGAGGAAAGAAGGGCATCCACAGAAAAGAATACAGAAAGCCATACAGAGAGAGGAGAAGACAGAAGGGCATCTAGATAGAGGAGAGAACAGAAGGGCATCCAGATAGAGGAGAGAACAGAAGGGCATCCAGATAGAGGAGAGAACAGAAGGGAATCCAGAGAAAGAGAAGGCAGAAGCAAATCCATTGATAGGAGAGAAAAAAAGGGCATTGGATGAGCAGAGAAGTCTGAACGGCATCCAGAGAGAGGAGAGAACAGAAGGGAATTCAGAGATAGGAGAGGACAGAAGGGCATCCATAGAGTGTAGAGAACAGAAGGGCATCCAGTGAGAGGAGAGAACAGAAGGGCATCCAGAGAGAGGAGAAGACAGAAGGGAATCTAGATTGAGGATAGAATTGTACGGTATGCAGAGAGAGAAGACAGAAGTGCATCCAGAGAGAGGAAAAGACAGAAGGGTATCTGGAGAGAGGAGAGAACAGAAGGGAATCCAGAAAAAGGAGAGAACAGAAGGGCATCCAGAAAGAAGAGAAGACAGAGGGGAATCCAGAGAGAGGAGAGGACAGAAGGGCATTCAGAGACAGGAGAAGACAGAAAGGCATCCAGAGAGAAGAGGACAAAAGGGCATCCGGAAAGAGAGGAGAACAGAAGGGCATCCAGAGACAGGAGAGAACAGAAGGGCATTCAGATAGAGAAGAGGACACAAAGTCATCCAGAGAGAGGAGAGTACTGAAGGGCATACTGAGAAAGGAGAGAACAGAAGGGTATCCAGAGAGATTAGAGGACAAAAATGAATCCAGAGAGAGGAGAAAACAGAAGAACATCCAGAGAAAGGAGAAGACAGAAGGGAATATAGAGAGAGGAGAGGACAGAAGGACATTCAGAGAGAAGAGGGAACAGAAGCACATCCAGAGAGATGAGAGATCAGGAGAGAATCCAGAAAAAAAGAAAACAGAAGCCCATCCAGAGACAGCAGAAGACTGAAGGACATCCAGAGAGAGAAGAGGACTGTAAGGCAAGTGTACAGTGAAGAAGTCAATAGGGGATCCACAGCGAGGAAAGAATGGCATCCAGTGAGAGGAGAGAACAGAACAGCATCTAGAAAGAGGAGAAGACAGAAGGGTATCCAGAGTGAGGAGAAAATTGTTGGGCATGCAGAGACAGGAGAAGAAAGAAGGGCATCGGAAGAGATGAGAGAAAAGAAGGGAATCCAAAGAGAGGAGAGATCAGAAGGGCATCCATGGAGAGGAGAGGTCAGAAGGGCATCCAGAGTGAGGAGAGAACAGAAGGGCATCCAGAGTGAGGAGAAGACAAAACCACATCCACAGAGAGGAGAGAACAGAAGGGCATCCAGAGAGCGAAGTAGACAGAAGGGCTTCCAGAGAGATGAGAGGACAAAAGGGCATGTGGAGATAGGAGAGAACAGAAGGGCATCCAGAGAGAATAGAAGACAAAAGGGCATAAGGAAAGAGGAGAGTACAGAAGGACATCCAGAGAGGGAAGAGAGCAGAAGAACATCTCAAGAGAGGAGAGAACATAAGGGCATCCACAGAGAGGAGAGAAGAGAAGGACATCCAGAGAGAGAAGACAAAAAAAGGGCATCCATTGAGACGAGAGGATAAAAGGGCATCTAGAGAGAGAAGAGACAGAAGGGCATCCAGAAATAGGAGAAAACAGAAGGGCATCTGGAGATAGGAGAAGACAAAAAAGCATACAGAGAGAGGAGAGGACAGAATGGCCTCCAGAG
>NW_023046347.1:0-58471 GCF_011762505.2 Arvicanthis niloticus
TAAAAAAAAAAAAACAACAAAAAAAAATCTGTCACAAATGAAGCCTCATCAGGTACAAGAAGACTGAAATATTCTCATGCATCCTATGAAATCAGTACAGAATAATCTGGATTTCAATAATAACAAAAATATCAGAAAGCCACATACTGAACAACTTTCTATACAATGATAACTTGCTAAGGAAAGAAATAAAGAAAGAAATAAAAGACTGGACTCTAGAATTCAATGAGAATGAAGACACACCATAACCAAACTTATGGGACACAAAATATCATGGCACTAATTGCCCTCATAAACATACCAGAGAGACACTACACAAGCAACTTAACAGCATATCAGAAAGCTTTAGAACAAAAAGAAGCAAACACACTTAAGAGATGTAGACACCAGGAAATAATCAAACTCAGGGCAGATGTGGGTCCATTGTTCTGGAGGGTGTCCCACAATGATCTCCGGCCCAGCACACAGGACAGGGTGGGAGCAGCGAGGGGAGATCGCCTGCCTCCATTGCTGCCTCTGCTGAGTTTCCACTGTTGCAACCCAGTAACTCCCAGGTGCTGCACCGGTCTCCATGCTGAGCTGACCCGGGCTGGGCCAATAAGGAGCCAGCTAGCTGGCATGGATGCATCTTGGTGTCCCAGGCAGGTTCTGGGAGAGCAGATCTCTTCTCAAGTGTTACAGCTCTTGCTACAGAAACTGTCAGACACCCGCATGATTCTTGTACACTTACTTCCCCTGAATAGAGCCTTATATACAATTTCTGGGTGGGTTAGGGTCAGTCAGCAGATAATGCCTATTGACTTGTTCTGAGAGCTTGGAGATACCTCATCTACTTGTGGGATAGCCTGGGGCACTGTTCCTCCTGACTGATAGCCATAGACCTTTCTGTGGGCTCTGGAGGGCTGAAGCTAAATGAAAAGAACCAGGGCCTGGAAGCAGAGCTGAACACCTGCCGTCTGATAAAGGTCTGGGGTTCAAGGCCTATAGTCTACCAGGCACCCAGATGCTTCTCACTGCCCACCTCCCCACAGGCAAAAATGAACCACTTAGAAACAAAGAGTACAGTACAGAGACTCAACAAAACCAAGAACTAGTTCTTTGACAAAATCAATATGATAGAAAAGCCCTTAGCCAGACCAACCAGAGGGCACAGAGACAGTATCCAAATTAGCAAAATCAGAAGTTAAAAGGGAGACATAACAAGAGAAACTGAGAAAACTTCTGAAAATCATTAGTTCTTTCTACAAACTGGAAAATCTAGATGAAATGTGTAGCCAGAGAAATGGATAATTATCTAGACAGATACCATAAACCAAAATTAAATCAAGATCGGTAAATTATCTAAAGTGTAGTATAACCTTTAAGGAAATCAAAGCAGGCATTATAAACCTCCTGTCCAAGAGAAGTCAAGGGCTAGGTAGTATTAATGGAGAATTCTACCAGACCTTCAAAGAAGAGCTAAGACCAATACACCTTGGACAATTCCACAAAATACAAACAGAAGACTACCTAATTCATTCTATGTGTATTTGTTTTAAAAGCCAATTATTGATTTCAAATGCAACATTGCTATATCCTCCTTTTTGTTTTCATTCCCCTTCGATTCCAAGTCATTAAGATTTTCTTTCCATTTTTTTCAACTCCTCCTGATTATTTATTTTTGTTCATAGGAATATTGCCTGCAGCTGAGGCTTGCCTCTGTATGTAATTGAGAATTGTTTTGAGCACCCAGTCCTTTTGTGCTGCTCAGTGCTGGAAAGAGTGTCTTGCAACTCTTCCAGACTGGTCCTAGACTGGTCAGTGCAAAACAAAAATAAAACATTGAGTGAGTTTCCTACAACCTCTCTGGCTTTTCTTGGGTCTTAAAATGAAGAGGGAGGGACCTGTGCAAGAATCAAGTTCTATGAGCAACTTTGAAGCAGGGTTAGTCACAGTACAAAAAAAAGATGAAAACAGAGGGTAAAAGCTTCCTTCAATTAGTAGTGATTGACATTAGCAAGGAGTTGTGAGGTAATTAATTTTAGGTGATTAACAAATGTCTTGATTAATAATTTCTTGTTTCTACACACTAGGCAGTCAGTAGTCTGGATAAAGCCCAGGCAGTGGTGGCACACACCTTTAATCCCAGGCATTGGGAGGCAGATGCAAGCAGATTTCTGAGTTTGAGGCCAGCCTGGTCTACAGAGTGAGTTCCAGGATAGCCAGGGCTACACAGAGAAACCAAAAAAAAAAAAAAAAAAAAAAATCTGGGAATCATGAAGTGGCCCTGTTTTAAAAGACTATTATTTTCTTGGTTTGAAATGTTCAGCCTGAGAGAAAAAAGTAAAAATAATATTTGATGTCCTCTAATACAGGATCCTAGACTCTGGACACATGACCATAAAGCCTGGTTCAACATTGTACAATAATTTTGGGGGACTATAATTACATCATTTCTATATTTCTTTCCTGCCTTCCATGATTGCTTAATAAAGATGCCAAAACCTGAAGCTGGGGAGAAGAAAGGCAGATGGTGCTTCAGGCCCCAGACTGAGTGTCTGGGGAAGACACCATGAAGGAGAGAGAAGAGGGAGAAGGAAGAAGGCACCATGGGGTTGGTGGAGTATGAGTGCATGGACAGTAGGTCTGGCCTGGGAGTATGAGCAGCCTATCGAGAACATGGCATGTGATATCTCACAGATATTAACAGGGAAATAGACAAAATAGGAATAGAGGGGTGATATCTGCCCAACTCTGTTGCTTTACTGCTTATTGTAAATACAAAGTCTTCTGTGTCTTTTATTTGGTATCTCTATGATTTAAGTGGGGTAAGAAACTCCCAAATAATATTTACCACAGCAAAATGGCTGTTATTGTGGTTTGGGTCCAATGATTGAGATGGAATGGAAAGTAAGATGACAGAGGATTCTCAGTAGTCCTGGCTCTGGTTCTTTCTAGAAAATGTCATACTGTGCTTTCAGATACCTCTTCTTTAAAGAAGATGAAAGCAAGGGATTGTTCCAGTAACCCACTATTAGACATTGAAGCTGAAACTCAAGGGGGTGCTCCCTGGGGTCACCATGCCTAAGATCTCAGAACCCAACAGACAAGGCTAGATGATCATAAGGCCAAGACCCAGCTAAGCTATGTCATGAATTTTAGGCTAGCCTAAGCTAAATTAAACCCAGTCTCATGTCCACCTCAAATATGTTCATCCAAAGAAGATGGAAAAATATGTTATATGCATCCATTCGTAAGTACATATGCCTTTCTAATTAATAATTTCATGTGTGTATAACAGCATTGGGAAAACAAGAGAATCAATAATTAAATATTAAAATAATTCTCTGTGTGGGGAAATAAAGTTTACTTTAGCTTTTGGGTTTTCTATTTGAATCTGTATTTCAGCATTTTCTTGTCATTAACTTAGTTAGAAAGGATCTTGATCATCTGTGTCCTCCATAAAATATAATATTAGTGCTCTAAAGTGCACATTATGTAGAATTTACCTAGGGCACATGAGGTATCAAACAAATTGGACTCATTGCAAACCCATAAGTGCACCAGAGGACAGAAAATAAATCCAACCAAAATTTAGTAGTTTTTTTTAATTTAGTGAAATGCTTAGGAATCTAGTGCCATAGGTTTTTCAGAGATATTAATTCTGAGGTGAAAGATAAGTCAGTGTACCTGGCCAATCCCACTGCAAACAGAGAAGCACGACATCTACTGGCCGATTAGGATTCTGGAGACAGTACACTCCTCACTTGTATGTGTTACACCAGTCAGTATAACACGTAGCTCAGAAAGCTGCTAGCTTTCTGTTGGGGGCCAAAACTAGGAGAAGGCTCTGAAACAGGACCAGGCTGCTGTGCAGGCTATGCTACCAGTTTCATGGTTAGATAGGAATGTTGTTTGAAGTCTTTGGCAGGTGTTTATTGTGAATCATAGATTTTGAGTATTGGAGCAAAGTCTCTACCATCAACTCTATCCAACTATCTTCCCTTGAAAGAAAATATCTTGGCCTGCTATTCCATCTTAATAGAAATTGAACATGTAGTGCCAGGGAAATGTTAGTGATCCCCAAAAAGACAGACACAGGAACCGATCTGATGCAACTCCCTGCAGGGTCTTTATTCTATTTGAGCTAGCTTGCCCCCATCCCCAATGCACCAGCAGCAGCCAAGAATGTTTCGGTGATGGTGGATCCCCAAATGTCTATGGGCAAAGGATTTATTGTAAGAAGCAAGTAGGGAATTGTAGGAGGAGCTAAGGTAGGAGGAGTAAGGAGAGGAAGAGGAGGAGGTAGTGGAAGGTGACACAAGAGAGGGGGAACATAGAAGCAGAAGTGTGTGTCTCTAGCAACCAAAGGTAGTTGATATATCTACATTGAATATTGGGGTACACCTCTGATTGTATAAGCATCTTCTTATTGAGCATTACCAAACATATATAGCCTTTGGATAACCTAAGCATTGGAGTATCATTTGACTGACCCCACGTGGATGGCAGAGTGATCTGGGTTCAGCCAAGCATTGTGGAGACAGCATGGGAGATTGGCAGAGCCATCTCCCATGGTGACATCTCCTGGGTGGCAGGGATGGTGTTTCTCACCGCCTTAGCCGACTGCTCCAGCTGAGCAGTGGGGCATCAGCTGCAGCCATTCCTGGCCACAGGCCTACGGTTGTCAATAACATGGCAGGGGATTAAGAAAAGCCTGAATGAATGTCGCCATTTTAGATGTCTCTTGCAATAGGGAGGGTGTGTGCAAGTATCTAATTGGAAAGTTGCTGTGGCCTTTAACATAATTGGTTGGTGCTGGGAGTCACCTCATAAGCTTAATTTCACCTCTGCATTAGTGGTTGTTAGGCATGGTCTTGAAACCTGAGGAGCAGGTTTTTTGGGGGAATAAACTGGAGACCTTGGTATTGTTGAGGGTGTAACTTGAAAACTCTAGTCTTGTTTGGGATTAGCCTAGAGATTGAAGGTAGGCTTGGGTATTGCTGGGGAGGGGGCAACTTGGAAACTAATGCTAGGTGCCTAACTTGCCTAGAAGCCTATAGTTTCTATTCCTGTACAATGCCCCTGGTGTTATACATGCACCTAGAACTTCCTGGTACAGGTCCTATCATCAAGTGACTAAGGAAGAAATAACTAGGTCCTGCTTTACTAAGGGTTCTGCCTGTTATGCAGACCCCATCAAGAAGTGAACAATTGCAGCATGAAATCATGTTTCTTGGACAATCCTGAGAGACACCAGTAAAGGGAAATCACCACATTTCAAAGCTTCATGCAGTAGTCATGCTCATGCATTTGTTTGGAAATGTGTGATTATTCATTGAATCATCAGCTATAAACAGTGGGATGGCTTAACTCTCAGAGACTTGGAGACAGAACAATTAGAATATTGTTGAGAGAGACATAAAAGGAAGAAGTATGTGGATAGATCTCTCACAATGGTCAAAGAAGCCAGGCAGTGGTGGCACATGCCTTTAATCCCAGTACTTGGGAGGCAGAGCAAGGTCAGCACGGCAGCCAAAACAGCTAAGTCTCTATGGAAACCTGTAACTACAGGCAAGGCAGATGTCTCTGTCCAGGTTATTAAGACCTGTCTTGACAAAAAGTTCAAGGTCTGCTTGGCCTGCTCAAGGCTGATAAGTTTATACTGGCTAGATGACTGCAGTCAGTAGCAAGACAAGAACCAGTTTCAAACAAGGTAGATTGTGAGGGAGGGCTACATCCAAGTGGGACATGTGCTTGTACACTCTTAGTTTCTGTTTGGAAGAGATGTCAGGCCCAAAGCAATTTATTTTAAAAAAAGTCCAATTAGAGCATGCAGTTTCAGAGTTGTGACCATCATGGAGGGGAGTAGGATGCCAGGCATGCATGACCATGGGGACAGTAGCTAAGAGTTTACATATACAAAGAGAGAGCTTACTGGGAATGGCTACCCACCACAAGTGACACAGTATCTCTGACAAGGCCATACTTCTTAATCTTTCCCACACAGTTCTACTCACTAGGAACCAAGAATTGAAACGTGAGCCTATGGGGCCATTCTGATTCAAACTACCACACACAAAAAGCCAAAACCAAAATTTAAATACACCCACTTTAGTAAAGTAAGTAAATATATTTGCAATGAATTGATCTGTGCACATGCACATAGAGAGATAATTGGGGTCTCAAAATACGTGGTGGTTTGCCAGAGTGGTGCATGCATTTAATTGCAGTACTCAGAGGCAGAGGCATGTAGATTTCTGTGAGTTCAAGGTTAACTTGGTCTACATAGTGAGTTCCAAGACAGTCATGGCTCCTTATTGAGACCTGTCTGAAAAACAAACAAAAAATACAATGTGGTCATTATTATCTGAAGAGGTCAAGGAAGGCTTACAGAGAAGTAGCATCTTAAATAGTATTGTTTTATTGACTTGCTTAATTATCATTGCAGAATGAATGTACATTTATTTTCTAAATTTTTACATTTATTTATTGTGTGTGTATGTTGTTACACAGAGGGCAACTTGTGAGAATTGGTTCTTACCTTCCACCATGTGTGTTGTGCTTTATAAAAAAGAAAGAGAAGCCAGGGATATGGTTGGTGGAGGTACAGTGTGTTGCTCAGGCATCCCTTCCCTCTGAGATACCAGCCATACAATGGGTATAGTATGGAATAGAGTTTATTATTAGGGCATGGGGAGGGGAAGTTGGGGGGACAGGAGAGAGGAAAAGGGAGAGGGAGAGGGAGAGGGAGAAAGGGAGAGAGAGAGAGAGAGAGAGAGAGAGAGAGAGAGAGAGAGAGAGAGAGAGAGAGAGAAAGAGAGAGACGGGGAGGGGAATGGGGAGAGAAGGGACAGAGGGTAAGAGAGTATGAGAGAGAGAGGAGGGGCAAGCAACCCCTTTTATAGGGAGTCTGGCATTCTTGGCTGTTGCCAGGTAACTGGGGTGGAGCCTAGAAGAAATGCTAGCAAAGTGTTTTCTGGGAATCAAACTCAGGTTTTCAGTATTGGTAGAAAGTGCCACCCATAGGCCCCGATTTATTAAGGAAAAGGGAGAAAAATTCCCAAGAGTGGGAAGGGCTCCAAGGGAGGAATGCAGCCCTTTAATTATCTCTTAAGAGGATCTATGTGTGTATATGTATGCACATGTATGTGTGTAAGTATCCATGGAAGTCAGAAAGGGATATCGGATCCTTTATAGTTTAGGTAAAGGCATTTGTGACCTGCCTGTTCTAGGTGCTAGGATCCATCCCTCTGATAGAAAGCAAATACTCTACCTGCTGAACTAGCTCTTCCAATCTTTATTTTGGGAGATGATTCTCTTTTTACCCAGTTGATATGGAACTTAGAGTGTAGCCTAGTCTGGCCTCACACTTGTGGTTAACCCCTGTTTTCAGCCTCCTTAGTGTCAGGATTATAGCATGACCCAACATGTCTAGCAAGTTAAATCTTAGAACATGTTAGAGAAATGCGGTCCCGGGGAACAAGGGGCAGGCAGCATGAGGCCGTCAGTGACAACGCGTGACCCATCGCAGGCGGAGGTGGGACGAGGCAGGAGAGAACTGTGAGCTGATTGGCTGCTCGGCGACCGTATGCTAATCGCGGTGGCAGTGCAGGGAAACTGTAGCGACTCCAAATGCCCGGTGGACTGGGTATGGAGAGGCCAGAGCCCGTGTCCCCGCGTGGACAGACGTGGTGTGCGATGGGGGCGCCGAAAGGGAGAGCGTGGGGCTTCTCTTTGGAAGTCGCCGTATGTAAGATGTGAGGGCGCTTGGTGCATTTGGGAGTCTGTGGATAAGACTATACTTTCAGGGATCCTTTCTATAGTTCGTTACTAGAGAAGTTTCTCTGACTGTGTAGAGCACCCTGAGACACGAGCAGATATAGTGTTCCCTTCTGAGTGGGAAGCCTGCTCTAGGTGTTGCTTCAGTGCTGCTGCCTCCAGCCATTGATGATCGTCCTTCTCCCCTTTGGGAGAGAATTCTGAGTGGGTCTCTGTTTAATTTTAATGGTGAAAGATATAGTTGGTGTATGTTCTTTGTCTTTTTTGGAAAGGTGTTTCTATGTGGTAAAGGCTGACCAACTGTCTGTGTTTGTGATCTGTCAGATGGACAGTTCTTTTCTTGTAAATTTGGACACATCCAAACTGGCTGTACCAAAGTGAAGTGCTGCTGTAGGCCGTGGAATCTGACCTTAGCGTATCCATTATTGCATAGCTTATCGAGTATAAGTGAAGTCAGTCATTGCTGCTTCAGTGAGTCAGTCAGGGCGTCTTGCCCACAAAAGCACAGTACAGCCCAGTTGTTTTCTCTGAATCCTTCACTGGGCAGAGGTTGGTAGAGGAAAGCTGTGAGCTTTCCTTGTAGTGTGGAAGGAGGGAAGGCATGAGGAGTGATGTTGCATTTAGCTACCAAAACAAACAAACAACCCAAAACATTTCTTTACTTTGACAGAGGTGTTTTTGTGCCACTGGTGAATTAGAGATCAATAGATGGGACAGATCTATTGATACAGATCAGACCAGTGAGCCCTTCTGGGTTTGAGTGTGTTCCCATGTAGGAGACAAAACCAATTCTGGAAGTGTCTGAGCTTCTTCCATGTATAACTTCAATTTTTAGCATGATGATGATCTTGTGGTAGCTGTTAAATAGCACCTGTGACATCTGCACCAGGCTCTCCTATAACATAAAGCTGAGAAGACAAATGATGGTGGCCATGCCAGGGAAGTAGGGATAAATGCCTAACAGGAGCTGCTTCATCCCAGTGCTGATGCTGGACATACAGACAGCAGTAACAAAGATGTACATACAGCACATTCTTTTCAAAGACTAAATCTAAAACACAAAGTAAACGCTGATGCTCAAGGTCAGCATAGTTTGGAGCTAGCCAGGAATTGCAGAGAAATGTATTTTCACAGAAATCATTTTTTTGTATACTATATCACTTTGACAACTATGTGTTATTTGTGGAGATAAGTTTGTTCTTTCTTTCTTTCTTTCTTTCTTTCTTTCTTTTTCCTGATACAGATTTTGTTTATCCTCGGCTGCCCTGGAACCCTATCTGTAGTCCAGGTTGTCCTGGATCCACTTGCCTTTGCCTCCTAGGTGATAGGATTAAAGGCATGTGCCACTACTGCCTGGCTGTGGTGATACATTTTTAAAAGTCAGCTGTAAAAAGCAACAGAAACCCTAGAAATAGAAAAATGTAATTTAAAATCATTCCAATAATGCTGGAGGAAGAAGGAGGGAAATTGGCAAGCTGGACAGAAAGCAATTAAAAGGCTTTGTATAGCAAGGGCAATAATCTGCAGAGTGAAGAAAGAGTCTGGAAGAAAAGGGCTTTTGTTAGTTATATTATCTTTGAGAAGATTAATCTTTAAAGAACTCCAAAAGTACCCAAATGTCCCAGTCATTGAATAACCAAATGAATTGAAAACAAAAACAGATCTCAAAAGACGAAATATGGGTACTGGGGTGCTGGCTCAGAAGTAAACAGTGCTTATTGCTTACTACTCTTTTGGAGAACTCTGGATCAGTTTCCAGCACCAACATGGCAGGGAGGTCTGAATGAAGCTGTCTTCTGACATACACTGATACCAGGCACACACATGGCACACATTCATACATGCAGGAAAAATACACATACACATACAAGTTTTAAAAAATGAAATTCATATGGCCAATAAATATGTGAAAAAGTGCTGGAGAGATGTCTCAGTGCTTAAAAGTATTTGCCAACATGTCTGAAGACCTGAGCTTATAGCACTTGGGTCCCACAGGGTGGGAGGAGAATTGACTTCTACAAGTTGTCTTCTGATTTCCACGTGTGTACCATACATAACACATGAGCAATGTGTTATGCTTAGTCATCAGGAGAAATTAAAATTACATCAAGATTCCATCTCCGGGAGTGAGTGGGTGAGTGATTGGGTGGGTGGGGGGACACCCTCATAGAAGCATGGGGAGGAGGGATGGGGAAAATGAGTTGGGGGGGGGAACTGGGAAAAAGAATAACATTTGAAATGTAAATAAAGGAAATATTCCAAAAAAAAAGAGCACTGACTGCTCTTCCATAGGTCCTGAGTTCAATTCCCAGCAACCACATGGTGGCTCACAACCATCTGTGATGGGATCCAGTGCCCTCTACTGGTGTGTCTGAAGACAGCAAAAGTGTACTTATACATAAACTAAATAAATCTTTTTTAAAAAAAAATAATTTTTTCATTTTTAAATTCCTGATTATTATTTATTTTGGTTCATAGCAATGTTGCCTGTAGCTGAGGCTTGCCTCTGTATGTAATTGAAAATTGCTTTGAGCACCCAATCCTTTCTCTGCTGCTCAGTGCTGCAAAGAATGTTATTTGGAGCCTTTGGCAGGTGTTAATTGAGATTAATAGATTTTGAATATTGGAGCAAGGCTCTACAGTCAACTCTATCTATCTATCTTCCCTTGAAAAGAAATATCTTGGCCTGCTATTCCATTTTAGTAGAAATTGAACATGTTGTGCCAGGGAAATGTTAGTGATCCCCAAAAAGACACACACAGGAGCTGATCTGATGCAACTCACAGCAGGGTCTTTATTCTATTTGAGCTAGCTTGCCCCCATCCCCAATGCACCAGCATCAGCCAAGAATGTTTTGGTGATGGTGGAGCCCCAAATGTTTATTGGGGAAAGGCTTTATTGTAAGCAGCAAGTGGGGAGCTGAAGGAGGAGCTAAGGTGGGAGGAGTAAGGAGAGAAAGAAGGGAAGGAAGAGGAGGAGCTGGGGGAGGGATGAGAGAGATGGGAACATGGATGTTAATGTGTGTGTGTCTCTAGCAGTCAAAGGTAGTTGGTATATCTAGATTGGGTATTGGGTATCTAGATTGGTGATTGTATGGACATCTTGTTTTGATCATTACCAAACTTATAAAGCCTTTGGATAACCTAAGCATTAGAGTCTCATTTGTACTGAGCGCATGTAGATAGTGGGATGGTCTGGGTTTAGCCAAGCATTGTGGAGACAGCATGGGAGATTGGCAGAGCCATCTCCCACACTGGTGTCTTGTGGGTGGCAGGTTTGGTGTATCTCACTATCTGAGCAGATGGCTCGAGCTGAGCATCATGGATACAGTAGCTCCTGGCTGCAGACCTAGGTTAATCATAAACATGGTAGCTGATTAAGAAAAATGAGATTGAATGCTGCCATTTTAAATGTTTCTTGCAATAGGGAGTATGTGTGCAAGCATCTAATTGGAAAGCTGCTGTGGCCTTTAACATAATTGGCTGGTGTTGGGAGTCACATCATAAACTTAACTTCACCTCCCCTCTGCATTAGTGGTTGTTAGGCATGGACTTGTAACCTGAGGAGCAGGTTTGTAGGGGGAATAACCTGGAGACCCTGGTACTGTTGAGGGTGTAAATTGAAAACTCTAGTCTTGTCTGGGATTAGCCTAGAGAGTGGAGCTAGGCTTGGGTTTTGCTGGGGAAGGGACAACTTGGAAACTAATGCTAGGTACCTGAGTTGCCCAGAAGCCTATAGTTTCTATTCCTGTACAATGCCCCTGGTGTTATACTTGCACCTAGGACTTCCTGGTACAGGCCCTATCATCAAGTGACTAAGGAAGAAATAAGTAGGCCCTGCTTTACTAAGGGCCCTGCCTGTTATGCAGGCCCCATCCAAAAGTGAACAACTGCAGCATGAAAACATGTTTCTGGGACAATCCTGAAAGACAACAGTAAAGGGAAATCACCACAGCTCAGAGCTTCATGCAGTAGTCATGCTCATGCATTTGTTTGGAAATGTGTAATTACTCATTGAATCATCAGCTATAAACAGTGGGATGGCTTAACTGTCAGAGACTTGGAGACGGAACGATTAGAATATTGTTGAGAAAGACATAAAAGGAAGAAGTATGTGAATAGATCTCTCACAATGGTCAAAGAAGCTGGGCAGTGGTGGCACATGCCTTTAATCCCAGTACTTGGGAGGCAGATGCAGGGGGATGACGGTGATAGAATAATGATCAATAATCAATGCTGATCTATAATCAATAATCAATAATTGGTATAAATTATTATAAAATTGGCATAAATAAATGGTAATCAATAATTATCAATATGAAGGCAGAGGCAGGGGAGGTTGGTGATGGAATAATCAATGCTGATCAATAATCAATAAGTGGTAATCCATAATTATAAATCCTAATTGATAACCAATAATGATCAATAAATTATGGCGCACACTTTTAATCTCAGCATTCGGGAGGCAGAGGCAGGTGGATGACGGTGATGGACTAATGATTAATCATAATGTTAATCAATAATTACTACTAATCAATGGCCAATAATTTATAGTAGTCAATAACAAAAAGTGATCAATAGTCATGATAATCAGTAATAGATAGTGTCCCATGCAAATGCTGATCAAAAGGTAAGTTCAGATGAGTATACACTCAGTAACCAAGTAGTCAGGGTGATCTATTCTGTGGGAAGTCAGCTGTGTCCTCAGCTATATCTGTCATTTCCAATGGGACCATGAACATCGTGGCCATGGTGGACACAGTGGGGCTTATTCATGGATACAACAGTAGTGTCGTCCTCTCACCAAGCCTGACATGGCCACATCTACTGGTGAGTTCCAGATCTACCAGCAGTAGAGACCAACACTGAGCCCTAGATATGGAACTATATCCTGTGTTGACCAGCCAGTGACTTGGTGGCAGGTTGACTACATCGGATCATTTCTCTTGGGCAAAGGACAAAGCTTTCTGCTTCCTGGAATAGATACATATTCTGCTTATGATTTTGACTTTCATGCACATATTGCTTCTGCCAAATCCAGGATCCATGGACATACTGAGTGCCTCATTCACCACAATGGCATTCCACACAGTATTGCTTCTGACCAAGGAACTCATTTTACAGCAGAGAAGTGAGACAGTGGGCCAATTGTCATGGATTTTAATGGTATTAATTACTATTAATACCATAGTCCTTGTTACCCTGAAGGTGCTGACCTGATAACAAAATACAATGACCTTTAGAAGACACTTTTACACAGCCAATTATGGGACATCCACCTGGAGAGCTAGGCAGGGTCCTAGGCTGTATGTATTTTGAATCAGCTTCCAATATTTGGTACAGTTCCTCTCACAGCCAACATCCATGGTTTCAGGAATCAAGGCTGTTGAAAACCTGTGTGAAGGTCACAGTCCCCCAAATTTGAGTGAAACTCAGCTCAAAATGGAGGACTTCCTTTATCAGAAGGGCTTCAATTTCTTTCTTTTGTTTATTATTTATTTATTTATTTTTTATAGGGCTTCCATTTCTTTCTGTTACTTATTTATTTATATATTTATATATTTATTTTTTACAGATTCCATTTCTTTCTTTCTTTTATTTATTTATTTATTTTTATTTTTTATTTAGGGCTTCCATTCCTTTCTTTTATTATTTATTTATGTATTTATTTTTATTAGGGTTTCCATTTCTTTTATTTATTTATTTATTTATTTATTTATTTATTTAATTTTTAGGGCTTCCATTTCTCTGCCTCAATGTATCTAGACATTGTCCCTGAACACGGATGGATGTACTTATCAAAAGATTGTCCCTGTGTGAGCTACTTAAACTCAGCACACAGGTCCCATTCTGGCTTCCCTGCCCACATGATCCTTTCCACCTGTACCCATAAAAGCCCTCATATACCTTATTTCTGGAACAATAAAGTAGAATTGACTCACTGTGCTGGTCTCCAGAGTTAATTTTATAATACAGCCATCTCAAGCCAGATTGCCATGGCTGTTCCCTTTGTCCTCACTGGTTGGTGGCTAACAACCACCCAAGAATGAAGAAGACCCACACCAAAGCTGCCACCCTTAGTGGCCCAGTAGGAAAAATGTCAGTGTGTTTTACATTCCTTTGTTTAGCCTTTCCCATTCTTCAGGTTTCTCACAAATTTTCCTGTCTTTCCATGAATCCATCACTGGTGATGCTGTGACAAGATGAATATGTGGGGGCTGGCGCTGCAGTCACCTTTGAGAGGATATCTGTCCTTTTTGGTGTTTGTACAATGGATCCTTCTACATTGTTAAACTGACCAAAGGGGTTATATAGAAAGAGCAGCAGTTATGGTACCTCAGAGAAGAGTCCTTTGAAGGGGACAAAATAAAACAAAAGAGATGACAAAAGATTCTTCAAATAAGACAGTCATGGAAGGCAGCACACATGGAAGGATTCTGTTAGGTAACATCCACAATACACAAAAGCCAGACTGTTAGGACTATTATAATTTCTATTCAGGACTTAGTTAAGAATATAATTAGTGTGGGGAGTGGCTCCGGATGGGTTCCACCAGAATCTCCAGCTTGGATGAGGACAGGTCTCTGTAGATGCCTCTGCCTGCAGGGGGTACAGGGTGGAGTGCCAGCAGGGAAGGTCCACTGCTGCCTCTGTCACAGCCTCCCACCAAGTCTCTGCAATGGAGAGGGGAGAATCCTGAAGGTGTTTTGGGAGAGCTGGCATCTTCTGAATTGTCACAACTCTTTGCTAAGCCAGGAGGTGCCAGCCAGATAGCGAGGAAGAGAAGGGATGTCTAGCCCAGTGTTAACAGCTCTTGCTGAGCCAATGAGGTGCCCATGAGACACTGCCAGCTGGCTGGTGAAGAGGGGAGGATCCATGACAGAAGCTCTCAGACAACGGGATGATTCTTTCATGCACTTTACTTCTGAATTAGGCTCAATATATACAGTTTGGTGTGGGTTAAGGTTTTGGCAGCAGGTAACCCCTACTGGCTCAGTCTGAGAGCTTGGGGATGCCTCATCTGCATGTGGGGAGAGCCTGAGCCAATATTCCCATGTGACCAATGGCCATAAACCTCTCTCTGTAAAGGGCTGAAGCTGAGAGAGCCAGGGGCACAGGAAGAAAGCTGACCGCCTTCCATCCCAGGGGGTTCTCTGGGGTTCAAAGCTTATTCAACCAGGCACCCAGCTGTCTCTCATAGCTCAGTGCCCCACAAATTAGGGCAATATTATGCTTCTTATAGGAAGAAAATAGGCAAGAGTCCCACCTAAAAACCAATGTCATGCTTTGTATTGGGTGTTAGAAGACTGACATTTTTGACATTTTTGTAAGGCCAGTAGTTTGGTGAAAAAAATTGAGGAATTTTGGACAACTTCTTATAAGTTTAGATTCAACCACTGATTCTCTTCTATTACAATCTTGTGTGATATATGAAGAAAGAAATTTTAAGGAAATACTCCTAGCATCATTTTTAATATGGGCTATGCTTTATAAGGTGAAATGTGCATCTATTATGAGTTGGACAATATTCCATAGCCCATCACAAAAGGATATAACTTGAGCCAGCGGTTTGCTTCATCAGAACCCTGCATGAAGAGCAGGTACCTGCTGCTCCTACATCACATTTAAATCAGCGATCATGCATGGTTAGTATAGTGAAGGACACAGTCTATTAGTGAAAAGTACTCTTTGATAGAGAGATGGTGTTCTATACTTGATAAATATTGACTGCTGTAGATTATTGATTACTATTGATTATTGATTATCATCGGCTATTGATCAGCATCAATTATTGATTATTGATTGGTGTTGATTATTGCTCGCTATTGGTTATTGATTAGCATTGGTTATTGATCGGCATCAATTATTGATTATTGATTGGTGTTGATTATTGATTACCATTGATTTGTATTTGGCCTCAGTATTTAATAATGTTGTTCAGTTTTCCTCAGTTGTATGTAGACCCTGGCATGCTGACGTAAGCAAAGGGCTTTCCTTTCATGTGGGATATTGTGATACGTCTATATATGACAAAGAGAATCAGGAGTGAGAATTTATTTTCTAAATAACATTTCACAAGATCAAACAAGTTTTGAGGACTTTTGTCCCTTGAATTACTAAAGAGACACACTGCAGTTTGAAAGTGATCATAGTTTACACATGCCTGCTTAATATTACATGTTTAGCAAAATCAACTTCTATTGACCTTCTATTAAGGTCTGTTGAAATTTCTTGTCTAGGTTATCCCTTGATCTTCTGAAGAATCTCTGTATCTTCAAGCTTTCCTTTGTACTATTTCTCTTTTAGTGAACATTACTCCATATCCTTGCTTGGGCTGAGTGTGACTTCCCATAGAAGCTCTGAGGGAATCATCCCTGTGTTTTGACTCTCCTCAATGTAGACTGGATACAGGATATGATTAAACTTAGATGACAGCCAGTTTGTCATAAATGTTGATCTGAAGACAAATACTTTAATCCCATAGGTATTTCCCAAAACTTTTATGATCTAAGTGCCTTAAATACCTCATTTATTTCTTCAGAACTTCCAAAGGCTTTGTATGCTTTCTTTTCCAAAGGCTTTTGTATGCTGTTTTTTCTTTATTGAATCCATTTACATCTTTAGATCATTCTAACATTTTATAAATGTTAATACCATAGCATACAATAGGCTTAACAAAAAAATTACAATCTATTGTGAGAATATTTATTCAGGGTTGGGAAAGAAGCAAATTAGCCTCTCTTTCTAAGTTCTCAGTGGCACCACATTTCAAAATTATCATAATTGACCCTAGAATAATTGTGAACTAATTGGTTTTACATACAGAAAATTGACAAAGTGTTTCTTATGAGACTGTAGACATCCTGCAATCAGTCACATTAAAAATACTTTACTCAGTACATCTGGAGACAAATTTACATTACCTTAGTAGTTATTCCCCTTCCAAGCTGTACATATACTGGACAGCCATGTCATGGTTTTTTGTTTTGTTTTTTGATAGAGGTTTAATAACAATTAAAAAGCCCTGCTGTGATTATTTTCTTTTTTTCTTTTTTCTTTTCTTTTTTTTTTTTTTTTTGTTTTTCTTTTTCGAGACAGGGTTTCTCTGTGTAGCCTTGGCTGACCTGGAACTCACTCTGTAGACCAGGCTGGCCTCGAACTCAGAAATCCACCTGCCTCTGCCTCCCAAGTGCTGGGATTAAAGGCGTGCGCCACCACTGCCCGGCTTTTTTTTCCATTAAACTCACGCAGAGTCACATGGGGAAAGCGGGATTCGAACCAGGAGAGGGCATGGGAGAGCCCTCTGCAGGTGGCTACCTTAGCCACTGTGCCACCACTGGCTTGCTCTGCTGTGATTATTTTAATTCAACAAAGCTGAAGGTATGAAAATGGTTATGGTTTAATTTAGAAGATAAGATAAGCCCTGTGCTGGATCTGCCTATCTTTGTATATTTATCTGTTTTAAAGAGGTTTTACTAGATATAAATATCTTTTAATTTATTAACATGTTTATGCCTGCATAAAATGTAAAATATGTATATATCATAATAAAGTCATACATGTGTTAGTCTTGTTTGAGTGAGGAGAATGTCAAATATTAATAACATCTTCTGGTCTAGGAGTAGTAAACTCTTTAAAACATGTTACCTATTCCAAGGAAAGATTCAGACCCATATTATCATTTTATATTTATTGTCCCTGTGTGGATATGTTGATTAAATATATTTTTGTCCTTTCATATCAATTTTTAAGTTTATATTCATTAGGAACAAAAAGGAACTAGGGTTAACTTAACAACTTCAATTTAATTTTGAAGTGAGAAACCCTGTATTAATCTTGCTCTTTTGAGATGTTCAGATTCATCTTTAATCTGGGCTACAGATTCTTTTGACAACCTACATATATAAAGGACATTGGACAGGGCAGTGTTTTTGTTTTTTGTCCTTGCCCTACATTTTTACAAAACAAAGGTGATTTGTTTGTGTCTTAAGGCTGGCATTACAAAGTACTTTTCTCTTCAGAATCCCATATACACTGAATATCAGCTGTAATATCCTGCATCATGAAAATAATCAGTCCTTGTTTTTCTAATTTACCTTGTCTAACAGCCTTTATTGGGAGATTCTATTAAATCCCCTTTTTACATACATAGAAAGATTCATTCTCTCTAAGATTTGAGATATGTTTATCAAGAGAACCTGTACTAATACAATTCTGGTTTTTCTGCACTTTGCCAGTGATGTACTGGCTAACAGTAGTGCTCAACTGTGTTTCACTTATGATCCTGTTTTTTTTTCCCAGGGTTGATTGATACCTATCATCTGGTAAAAGGAAGCTGCAGTTTCCCTGAGCCCAGCATGAAGCCACAAAATAAGTCTCTTGTTTTCTAAAATCCCTCTTTAGTGTTCTGTCTAAAACTCTACCTCACAGTTACCTGGTGACAGCCAGGTATCCTCCTCCCCATAGTTACCTCTCTTTAAAGGCAGATGGAATATGGGGGAAGGGGATGTCTCAGCAGGCTCATGCCTCCAGCTGAGATATTTCTTCCCCTGGAGGGACCATGCCTCATGCTGAGACAGCTCTTCCCCAGAAGCAACCCACCACATGACAGTACAGTATAGAATATAGTTTATTCAGGACATGGGGAGGGGAATTAAGAGGGTAGTAGAGGCAGAGAAAAGCAGAGAAAGGCAGAGTAGATAAGTAGAGGCCAGGCATGAGCATGTGGAGAGAGGGGGGGAAGGGAAGAGCCCAAGAGAGCAAGAGAAAAAGATAACAATAGATAAAGAGATCAAATGAGAGGAGGGGGCAAGTAGCCACATTTACAGGTTGTCAGTCCTACCCTGTAGATGCCAGGTAACCATGGGGAGGAGCATACCTAGCTGTTGCCAGGTAACTGGGGTGGACTTTAGACAGAATGGTAAGAAATAGCTGGAGCATCCTTCCTCTTATGGGTCAGATTGATGCCTCCACTGCACACTGAGTACTTTGCTATGGAAACTGTTCACCCTGATTACAGGAAGAAGAAGGCAAGTGCTGTGAGGAAAGCTCAGGTAAAGTCTGGAGTTAGGTCCTGGTAACTGCAGGATCATTGCTCTCAGAGGGGAGGTGCAGGCAGCTGAACAGCCAGAGCTGAAATGCTGGGTTCTCCCCCAGGGCTGGGTGGGGTGAGATTCCTCTTTGAAGACAGAAACAAATGCTAATGGAGTGCAAACACCTCCTGAGATCTGGAAAAAGTCTGACCCTGGACCGGAAGCTCACTTTAACCTTGAGGAGTGGTAAGACTCACTGGCCAATCAAGGCTTCCAGGCAGACCTGCCAATCAGACAAGGAGGCGGGTTCTTCCAGGTGCCAATCTGCAAGTTCGCTGTGCCTGTGCAGGCTTGTATGGTCATCTGTGTCCTGCTCTGAGCTCTGCTGTGGGTGCTGTGTGGAGACCTCAGGGAAGCTCTGAAATCCAGTCATGGTGAGCACAGGATCACTGCCCACAATGGGTAGGAGCAGGTGGCTGAGCGGTGGGAGCTGGGGTGCTGGGTCCTCTCTGGGGCTGCATGGGAAGGATCAGCCAGATGTGACCACCTGTGAGGTCCCTGGTGATGCTCCTCACATGTTAGGTCAGGAGGTGACCTCTGAGTAACTTCACTGTCATGACTGATTCTGAATCTAGACAAGACATTTGGACCAGTTGCTTTCTTGTAGAAACATGGGTGGTTTCTCTGACTCTGCAGCACATGTGTCCAAACCCTGCTGTCTTTTATAGTATACATTAAGAAGACAGGCATAAATCTAACAGATCTGCTTTCATACATTACTTGTTTTTGTTTTGTTTAGTTTTTGTTAATTTTTTTCTGGAACAGTTTTTTATGTTGTTTTATTTTTTACGTTTAGTGTTTGATTATTATGTGGTAAAGGGACTTTTGTTTTTCTCCAATATGTTAAGTGTTTTGGATGTTACTTGTACATTAACAGTCATCTTCTTTGGTTTAGGAAATGTTTCCTGTATGATTTCGTTGAAAATATTTTTTATAAGCCCTTTGTGCTGGTAGTCACCTTTCTCTATTCCAATCATCTGTAGTTTCCCCTTCTCTTATGTTTCAGAATTTCTGGTTGTTTAGGGCCAGAAAACTTTTCGAATCCACATTTTTTGACCGATGTATCCATTTTGTTTTATTCATCTTTAATGTCTGAGATTCTCTCTTCCTTTCCTGTTCCACAGAGCAGGACCTTGTCTCTGTAGTTGTCAGTGCACAGGCAATTTCAATGCTCTGCTCTCAGGGACTTAGCAACTGCTTAAGTCATTCCCTGCCTCCATCACCTGCTGCTGTTGTCAGGTGTGCTTTATATACACGAACCACCAGCTACACAACTCTCTCTGTTCCCTGTCTCAGTTCATGCCTTCTCTCTATTCTCTTTGTTTACTTTCAGCGCTCTCTCTCTGCTCCCTGTTTCTCTGTCTGTCTGCAGGTCCTCTTCTGTGCCTCTATCTCTTCCCCAGGTTCTCACTCATCTCCCTGCCCCCAAACAACCTCTTTTGCACCATATCTGTTGCATATTTTAATTCCTCAGGACCTGCTGTGATAGGATAGCTTGGGGCTTTTGGTGACTTATTTTTCAGGCTGTTATTTATTATATTTCTATGCTGGTGTCTAGGCCTCTGGGATTGAAGTGATTATTATCTTGGTACTGATTTTGGATTTGTCTTGCTTGGGTGGGAGTTTTGCTCCTGGGTTGCTATTTGATGTCTGGATTTACAGAGAAAGTTGCCTGATGTAGCCTCTTTTACTGACATGTTTAGTGGGTATCCTCAAGAGGGAATGCTTGCTAATGTTGGGAGCAGGGAGAAGCCGTGGGCAGGAAGAGATGATCTTAGCAATCCACAAGGAGATAGAGTCAGGACAGAGGTACAGCTACCTCTGGTGTTTAGTACAGTGCTAGGGGAAACTGTGATCATTGCATCTGGGATAACAGACAGTGTGATAGATATATAGAAAGCTTACCTGTTTTCTGGCAGGTAAAGCATGTGGTTGAACAGGGACTGTCTGCCCAAGTGGGGCTGAGACACAGGGATGAGGCAGGAAAGGAAGGGCAGGTGGGCATTGTCTATCTTACCTATAAGAGGCATGCACAGGGAGACAGGCAACTTCCACTTGTATTCTGTCTCAGAGTAAGTGCAACTGATATTAGGATCTACAGTAACAGATAGTGAGGTAGGTCTTCGGACAAAGTACCTTTTCTACTGAAATGCATAGCTTGTGGTTGAACAGGAGCATCTTTCAATAATAAGGACCTCAGGCACAAAGATGAGTTTGTAAATCCCAATTAATTGTGTTTCTGAGAGTACACAATGTCCACTTGAGCAAACATCCTATGACAAGCCCACCTTGTCCACAGCCAGTCAAGGTACAACTGCAGGGTTAAGCTACATATTGATAACTAATACACCTTACAGAGAAAAAGTTAGTCTACCCATCATGGTTGTCAGATGATTTTTTGTCCTTTTGATTGGTTCCTACAGATTATGCCAGACATGTAGTTTTTAAAATGTTAAGTTGCTGACCTGTGTGTTAATGTCCCAATCTTGCTGTAACTACTATAAATATCCAGCACTTCTAGACTTGGTCTCTCAGTTTAGATCTCACATGAGGCTGACTGGTGAGAATCCTTATTACAGAGCTCATAATAAAGACCTCCATGTGTTTGCATTGCAATAGGCTCCTTGTTGGTCATTGTGTTCTCTGTGGCTTGGACATAACATCTTAGTGCATTGACCCAAGATACTCAGCACTCCCAACTAAAGGATTGAAAGGCCGGTTGTTAAGATTAACCATTGTTCTGCCTGTGTCAGTGACTTCTCTGCCAGATTTTTGTGTATGCCTTGGTTTTCAGGTTTTTCTTGAGTATATGTGGAGGGAGATGACTAAATTGAACCTGGAACGCTGCTATACTGGATATGCTGGACAGTCTCAGCCCCAAAGGGCTTCAAAGGTGTTTTAGAGCCTGGTATAGTGGACAGTGTTTCTCTGGTCTTAATTTCTGGTAAGGGTAGAGAAGACTTGGAACCCTGCTACAGTGCTCACAGCTACCTGCCTGTCTTCATTTTCTCCACTGTCCAAGTGGTAAAATCGGCTGGGTAGCCTTTACTGTCCCCTTGTGGCTGTTTATTTTGTGTGTGGCACTTTGTTATTCTCTGATTGATGAAATGAGACAGACTCCACCCTAGTCTATTTAGTTACTAGCCCCACACCTTGAGTTAAATCCTTCTTAACAACAGGACCTAGACCCATTGACTAGTCCATGACAGAGAGCTCTTCCAGACAGCATCCTGGGCAAAGTCAGGCTCTGCCTACCTTGTTTTATGGGGTAGAAAGAGAAAGATCTCATTTCCCACATCATGAACTACCCTCTGCCCAGTCCATATGTGACTCTGTAGATTTGAACTTGTTAGTTGTCATAAGATGGAAAGTCATTCTTCATCAATTCTAACAAATTTAGCATATCTTCCTTGGACCAGAGATCCTGTCCTTTGTTGGTGATCATTTGAGTTGTGTGGGACCATCTGCTTTTCTGTCCACCTTCCAGCTGCTTAGCCACATCTTTGGTAGCACTGGCCTGGGAACCCAGGGTTAAAGACACCTCACCCCAGAGCAGCACAGTCTCTGAGGTCCCCATTCCAGTGTATCCTTCCCTGCTCTGAGCCAGGTGACATCCTTATTTTGTCCTTGCTCAGCCACAACTCCAACTCCCTCATGGGATAGCATAGCCTCTTGTATTAATATGGTTAGCCCATTGGTTTTGGGATGTTACAACTTTCTTATTTATTATTGTGTCTGTGTCATAGTTGTCTTAAATTCTCAGCATTTCAGAGCTACAGTCATCTGAAGGAGCCTCAATCCAGGGCGTGCCCTCATCAGAATGGCTGGTTTCTATGTCTGTGAAAGATAGTGTTGATGATTGATTAGGAAGGCTCTTCCACTGAGGGTGGCAATATCCCTAAGCAAGTGGTCCTGGGCTGGATGAGAGAGCAGGCTAAGCATGAGACAGTGGTCAAGCAAGAGAGCAAGCCAGGAGACAGAGTTTTTCCATGCTTTTTGCCTTCAGTTTCTAACCTAGCTCCCAAAATAATGGACTGTGATCTGACAGAACCATGCAGAACAACCATTTATTACCTGAGAGGCTTTTGTTTAGAGGATTCAATCACAGCAGCAGAGTAGCAAGTTAGAACAACAACATGGTATCAAAGGGTTATTTTACTGCTGTACACAATCTATGTTGTAGATTGCATTCTTGTGGATAAGAACAAATTTTGGTAAAGCAGTTTTTGGATTGGTTGGTGTCTCTAACTCTCCACTGGGGGTCCTGCCTGACTGCAGGATGTGGCCTCTTCACCATCCATATTTCACTGCTATGCATCTCAGCTAAAATCAACCCCATAGACTCCTTGTCACCCTCCAATTCATGCTCTCTGGCACATCCTAAATGTACTCCCTCCCTTCCCCAGGCAGCTGCAGATTTTGATTCATTTTCCCCCTCTGGCCCTCTCTTGTCTCTCACCACACCTTTTGCTGCTTCTACCCTATTCCTCTTTCTTATCTGCTCTCCCATCCAGTTCTCTCTCTTCCATCTGCCTCCTATGATTGCTTATTCCCCCTTCTGAATGGGAATAATTCAACCGTTCTCATTTGGGCCTTCCTTCTTGTTTAGTTTCTTTGTATCTATGGAGTATAGTGTGGGTTTCCTGTATTTTATGATTATTATTCACTTGTGAGTACATACATGCACATGCTTTTAAGTCTAGGTTACCTCACAGAGATGATAGTATTTAGCTGTATCCATTTGACTGCAAAATTCATGATGTCATTGTATTTAATAGCTGAATAATATTTCATTTTGTAAATGAACCACATTTTCCATATCCATATTTTGGTTGAGGGGCATCTGGATTCTTTCCAGTTTTAAGTTTTTGTAATTAAAATGGCTATGAACTTAGTAGAGTCCCTACTCTAAGTCGCCTGCCTTCACAGACTCTCTACTGTATCTTCTGTTTGTCCTTTGAGAGGTTATGGACCCCTGGGTACCCATGATACAGACGTATTGGGTTATGTGCGTCCTCGCTACTGTGGCCAGAAGTGTCAGCCCAGTGAAAGGAACAGATTCCAATGATAGACAGCAGCTTTGGGACAGCTCCTGCTACAATAGTTGTAGGACCATCATGAAGACTGACCTGCAATCTGCTACTTAAGGGCCAGGGTCCTTTGTCCAGCCTGTGTGTGTTATTGTTTGTGGCTCAGTCTCTGAATGTCCCCAAGGATTGAGGTTAGTTGAGTCTGTTGGTCTTCCTGTGGAGTTACTATCATGTTCAGGGCACTCAATCTTTCCCCCCACCCTTCCATCAGAGTTACCAAGGTCTATGCAATGTTTGACTGTGGATCCACTACTGCTTCAGTCAACTGCTGGGTGGAGCCTCTCAATAGACAATTATGCAAGGCTCCTGTGTGGGAGCATCAAAGAGTATCCTTAATAATGTCATGGATTGGAGCTTGTCAATGTGTGTCTCCAATTGGATGAGTTTTCATTTGCCATTCCTTCAGTCTCTGCTCCAGATTTACCTTAGAAATTTTTCTTAGCCAGGACAAATTTGTTCTGGGTGTCTCCAGTGTTGTGGTTGAATCTGATCCTTCAGCTTTTTTCTCATGCTCCCATACATTCCCCATTTGGACTCTGTCCCTAAATCACATAAGATACTGTGCACACATTTGCTGTTCAATGCTATGCTATTTTGCAAACCTGGTGGTTTTATATTTTAACATTATTCATTCTGTTTTTGCTTTTCTAGACCAAATTTCCCTGTGAAGCACTTCTTGTTCTAATTGTAGATATAGAAACCACATAAGCCACCTGACATATTTTTGTTAAGTAGGCACATGATTTTGTGCTGCTCTTAGTCTACATCTTTCATTTTGAAATTCAGCAAACTATATACATTATATTCTATTTCTCCAGATGGCTTCTGCTCACATCATTAATATTATCTGATTCTTCAGAGTCATTGAATTGCAGGTGTATGTTGTTCTGCCTAACTCTTGTGTTTCTTCTGAAATTTTGGATAAATAAGTGTGTTATACGTGTGTGCATGACTATGAATGTATGCCTCATCTTTACTGTTGTCAGAAGATGGCCTCAGAATTTATGATCATGAAGAAATGGACAGGTGTCCACATGTGTATGTCAGAAATTGACCACCATTATGTGGAAGACCAGCAAGAGCTTTCAACTCCTGAGCTATATCTCCTGAACTACATTCTTTATTTCTGATCAACATATACATTACTAATATTTTCACTTGTCTATTTTTAACTGTTTAAACATACATTCCCTTCTAGTAAAATTTAATTAATTTTGCTGTTTAAACTGTTTCACTGCATGTTTTTCAAGATGAATACAGTACTGCAGTGAATGCATAATTCTTTGCAGTAACTTCATTAAAGAACTGTGAGTTCATTCTGTCATTTTTGTTTCCTGCTTTATTTTTGTAGCAGAGTGAGGTTCTTAACATGTAACTTTTGCTGTCCTTAAACTCATTGCATAGACTGTGCTGGCATCCAGCTCAATGATATCCACCTGCCTGTACCTCTGCAATTAAAGACATGAGCAAATACACACAGCTTGCCCATCACTTTTGTAGTTAGTAATTTTTCATCCAGCTTTTCAGATGTGTGTTCAGTACAGTTAATCTGTTTCCCCTGCATATCCCTCTCAATTGCCATTTGTGTTGCAAGGCTATATCCTATTCTAAGGGTTCAGGAGTGACACAGGTGAACCCTGTTTCAAGGGTTCAAGTATCAATATTTCAAGTTTCTTCTAAACTGACATAGTGATTAAATTATAATTTGTGTGTCAGAAAATAAGTGGAGGAATCACCTGAATTATTTGATTATATTGTCTAGGAAGCATAACTTTACTTTGTATTGATGTCAGTATCAGGCTTTGTGTTGTACACATGTATGTGATATTTTAGGAAGCAGTGAGTTTCAATGATGTGCATGTAAACTTCACTGAGGAAGAGTGGAATTTGCTGGATTCTTCCCAGAAAAATCTCTACAAAGATGTGATGCTGGAGACCTACTGGAACCTCACTGCTATTGGTAAGACTGATTTTTTTTTTTTTTTTGCTTCTCAAAATAAGGGAAAACAGTTTCTGGGTTACTGATAATCATCTCTTATTCCAATAGAGATCAAGTAATATTGAGTGAATAAATCAGGTTCATTGCTGTGAAAATTCAGAGTAACTTGAATTTTGCCTAATTCCAATACCATATCATTGATTTTCTTGTACCTGGGTTTTAGGCTATAATTTGGAAGTTCATCATACTGAAGAACAACATCAAACTTCTAGACTTCATGAAAGGTATTTCTTGAGGGGAGGGGGTTTCAAGACAGGGTTTCTCTGTGTAGCCATGTCTGTCCTGGGACTCACTCTGTAGACCAGCTGGCCTCGAACTCAGAAATCCGCCTGCCTCTGCCTCCCAAGTTCTGGGATTAAAGGTGTGCACCACCACCGCCCGGCCATGAAAGGTAATTTTAATGTTTAAACGAATACAAATATGCCTGTGAGGAAATTTTAATATGATCTGGATGCTCTAAAGGAAAGCAAGTGTATAAAATATGAATCATTTTATTGTAGCTATGATTATAATATTCTCCCAAAACTATGTACCTCAATGTCAGTTATCTGATTGGTGTTTGCAAGGCATTTCTGTAAGCAAGAAGAGAAGGAAACAATTCCTTAAGAGATTCCTTTAATTGATTTGTATCTCCATTAGAGCTATGTTGTGGAACTACCAATTTGTATAGTCTCATAATATTTAGATGTTGCACATTGAGTAGTGATAAACATGTATCCATAACTTTCTGATAATCAAATAGTCCATGATAAAGTTGGTGACACTCGTATTCTTATAGTGAAATTTTTAATTTTATTGTTTTGTCAGTTTATGAGAATCGAGAATGTTGTTTTGGAGAAACATTAATCATGTCTACAATGAACAAAAAGTCAATGCATGTGAATTCAATGTGGAAACATTTCATTTGTTCTGCTTTTTTAATGGCGGTATCAATTGTCAGAATGGATGAAATCATGTGAGCATAGGGATACTAAAAAAAACAGCCTCTGTCTATTTCACAACAATGAGAAGATATGTAGTATTCTGCCTTTGGTAGACTTTCTGAATATGATAGGTGTTTACAATTATTTGGTTTTCTCTACTTTACCCAAATTCACACTACAGAAAATCTTTATGGGTATCAGAATTTTGCACTTTTTCTGTTCATCCTATTTCACAGTGCTTTTGTGGTGTGATGCACACTACAGAAAAAAAACTAAGAATGCAATCAGAGTTTTAATGCTCTTAATTGTTCCATTTTATTCTGACCTATGAATGCATCATGTAGAAATCTCATATAGAAAACGGATGTTATAAATGTGAGCCATGTAGTAAATGCTCTTACCATCACAGGTATTTTCAAGTACAACCGTGAACATCAAAGTGATAAAAGCATAAGATCTGAGTGTTCTTTATTATGAGACCAACTGTAAAATTTATTCATAATGATAAAATGATTGATCAGGCTAATAAATGTGGTAAAGCTTTCACATGTGCCCATTACTGTTGCAGGCATGAAAGAAGTCATACTGGAGAGAAACCTTATGAATGTAACCAATGTGGTAAAGCCTTTTCAAATCACAGTAATCTCCAAAGACATAAAAGAACACATACTGGAGAGAAACCTTATGAATGTGATCAATGTGGTAAAGCCTTTTCACAAAACAGTAGTCTCCAATATCATAAAAGAACACATACTGGAGAGAAACCTTATGAATGTAATCAATGTGGTAAAGCCTTTGCAGATCACAGAGGTCTCCAAAGACATAAAAGAACACATACTGGAGAGAAACCTTATGAATGTAATCAATGTGGTAAAGGCTTTTCATGTCACAGTAGTCTCCAAAGTCATAAAAGTACACATCTTGGAGAGAAGCCTCATGAATGTAATCAATGTGGTAAAGCCTTTTTACATCACATTAGTCTCCAATATCATAAAAGAACACATACTGAAGAGAAACCTTATGAATGTGATCAATGTGGAAAAGCCTTTTCACAAAACAATAGTCTCCAATATCATAAAAGAACACATACTGGAGAGAAACCTTATGAATGTAATCAATGTGGTAAAGCCTTTGCAGATCATAGTGGTCTCCAAAGACATAAAAGAACACATACTGGAGAGAAACCTTATGAATGTAATCAATGTGGTAAAGCCTTTTCACGTCACAGTAGTCTCCAATATCATAAAAGAACGCATACTGAAGAGAAACCTTATGAATGTAATCAATGTGGTAAAGCCTTTTCACGTCACAGTAGTCTCCAATATCATAAAAGAACACATACTGGAGAGAAATCTTATGAATGTAATCAATGTGGTAAAGCCTTTTCAGAACACAGTAATCTCCAAAGACATAAAAGAACACATACTGGATAGAAACCTTATGAATGTAATCAACGTGGCAAAGCCTTTACAAGTTCCAGTTATCTCCCATATAATAAAAAACCCATATTAGAGAGAAACCTTATGAATGTAATCAGTATGGTAAAGGATTTACACAACTGGGTCATCTGCAATATCATAAAAAAATATACCAGAGAGAAACCTTAGATATGTAATCAATGTAGAAAAAATCATTTATAATTGAAAATTCTCCAAAGACATAAATGTTCACATACTGGAGAAAAACTGTGTGAATGTAATTAATATGGTAAAAGCCTTTTCAGAAAATTTTTGTCTCCAAAGCCATAAAACAACCCATATTGGAAGGAAACCTATGAATGTAATCATTGTATTACATTTTTAAATTTACATTTTTAAAGTGTTAAAAATTTTCAAACATTTCTCGCATGCTGAGCAGAACCAAGAGTACAGGTCAGCTCATTCGTGAACTCTGTGTTTCAGAAATTTGGCTGACCACAGGATGGTTGAGTATGAATAGGCTGTTGAGAATAGACTATACAGAATATTCTCCCTGACTGTTACTTAGACCCTGTCACAAACTGAATAATGGGCTGGGACTTTCCACAGGTGCTTTCCTATAACCCCCCTTGACTCCCCCTGAATCATGGTTTTTTCCTTGTGGTTTTGCCTTTAAATTCCCTGTGCCTCCAAAGCTCGGGGTCAAATCCTACAGACCCTGCATGGGTTCCGGGTCTTGACCTCAGCATGCTGGTAAAAATATACCTCTTGCTGATTACATCGACTTCTGTTTCTTGTGAGTTATTGGGTAACCATGAATTCCTGAGGCTTAGGTGGGGGGAGTTCTTCCCTTTTGTGAGGACTTTATAGTGGTAAATGTCTTTCCATAAAGATTTTTTCCAAAACATAAAAGAACCCATATTGGACAGAATTATGAAGGTAATCTTTGAGCTAAGCCTTTGCATGTCCCACTAATCTCAAAAACATAAAAGATCCCACATTGGAAGAAACCTCATGAATGTGATCAATGTGGTAAAGACTTTTCACAACTTTATCATCTCCATTACTATAAAAGAACAGGTACAGGAGAGAAACCTCATGAATGTAATCAGTGTTGTAAAGCATTTGCAAGTCACAGTCATCTGCAGTGACAGGAGAGATCAAGTACCAGAGAGAAACCTGCTTGAATATTAACAATGTGGTAAAGCCTTTGCATGTCAGAGTTCTTTACACATACACAAAGAAATCACACTGGAGAGAAGCCTCATTAATGTAATCATTGTGGAAAATCTGACAATTCACTTATATCTGTGACTATACAATGAAACACATTCAAGAGAGTGACTCAGTGTCATCAAGGTGCTAAGCCCTTGCATGTCACAGGCATCACCAGATACATAAAAGAACACATAATGTAGAGAAACTGCATGAATGCCATGAATGAGGTAAAGTCTTTGCATGACAATGTACTCTCCAAATACTTCAAGTAACACACTTTTCAGAGAAACCTTATGAATGTGACAAACGTGGAAAAGCCTGTGCCTATCACTTTAGTCTCCAAAGAGATAAAAGACCACAAATTGGACAGAAATCTTGTGAATGTAGTCAAGTTGGAAAATCCTTTACATGCCACAGTATTCTATGAATAGAAACATCATCACATACTAGAGAGAAATCTTCTGAAAGTAATCAATGTGGTAAAGCATCTGCATGTCCTATTCATATTTAAATGCATGAAAGAATTTATAGTAGGAATATACTGTGGTGATTTGAATATGCTTGTCTCTAAGAAGTGACAATATTAGTATGTTTGGCCTTGTGGGAGTAGATATTACTGTTTTGAAGAAAGTGAAGTCCCAGGGTGGTGGTCTTTGGAGCTCCAGCCAGTAAAAAACAGACTCTCCTACCACTCAGCTGGAAGACAGTCTCTTCCTGACTGCCTTCTCATGAAGATGCAGAACTCTCAGCTCCTTCTCCAGCATCATGGCTGCCTGCATGTTGATATTCTTCCTGATATGTTGGTCATGAACTAAACACTTGAATGTGTAAGACAGACCAAATTAACGCCTTGGTCACAATGTCTCTTCTTAGCAATGGAAATTCTATCTGAGACAGAAGTTGGTACCCCAGGCTTAAGTATTCTTATTGGTAGGCCTGACCATGCTTTTGTGTGAAGCAATGTGGAGTTTTAGACTTTGGATTTGTACATGCATTAAGTGGAACTTCATGGGCCATGATAGTAGAACACATATGTACTAAGGGTGGTTTGAACTTTGTATATAGTTTTTATAATGCTTTGCTGAAGAATGTTGCTGTCTTTTGCTCTTATCTGATGGTAAAGAGGGTTATTTTGTCAATTGCATTTACAAAGGAAGTCTCAGGAAAGCCAAGCATAGCCTTTGGCCTGTTTACTCTCATGGTGATTGTTTTGATCATGCTTAGTAATCTTAGGAAAAAAAATATGAGATGTTAGGTTCAAAGAGAAAACCTCACCAGGAAGTTGAATGAAGCTAAATCTTGTGATCAAAGATACCCAATGTTATTAAAGAAATGGTGATATTATAGCAAGATACCATCCACCTAAACATATGGATGTGAAGTTGTATGGATGAGAACTGTATAATGTTAGGCATTATTATTAACTGGTTATTGTTTTTATGTGGACATAAGGAGATACAACTATGTGTCAAATTGACAATGTACAGATTGTGATTACTATACTGGGTTTTCAATTTAAAATCTAAAAGGATATAGGATATACTTAGGTCCAGGTATGGTGGTTGTGCCTTAAATCCCAGGGGATCAGAGTCAAGCAGATTTCTGATTCAAGTCATCCTGGTACAAGTTTTAGGTAATGAAAAGCTTAGGTACAAACATTATATTCAAGCATTTAGGAGACAGAGCCATGCAGATCTGAGTTCAAGGTTTATCTACAGAGCGAGTTCAAGGACAGCCGAGCTTAGGCAGTGAAGTTGTTGAAAAATAGAAAGCTGCTGCTGATGTAATAGAAGGGGCTATGTTTGGGCCCCAGCAAGCAGAGGAACTCAGCAGTTTTGTCCATGTGGCTCTGCTGTTAGAGGAAAGAATAGAAGGGACGACTGAGACAATTGATGCTGGTTGGCTGTAGTTAGAAAATTAGTGGTGATGAAGAAGAAACCAGCATCACTGAGGTGAAATCGTCTCAGAAGTGTTTTCTGAGAGGACAAAGAAGCTGTGTTCCAGAGGTAGCCAAGGTTGTACCTTGTTGTTCACCTGGAGTTGATCATGTGTGAGAATCACCCAGGTGGTATTGGTTTTGAAGGCATAAATGAATCTGTCATGCAGAGCAGCTAAGGCTTGGCCCAATGAAGAGAGTGTATGACAGGAACGCAGTGAATCCTAGTTGCAGGAGAAGAACCCAGCACATTGAAGATTTCAGTCCCATGGGATGAGCAGAAAGAACAGCAGCAGCAGTAAAGTGGAGTCAAGCAGAACCTAGAGTGGAAGAGATGGAAAAACAGGAGAAGTGACCTGATCTCTTTTGAGGAGCACAGATGATCGTGTGTGGATCCCAGTTACTGGAACAAGAAGCTGTAATATTAAAGTTACCTTTGAAGCCCTAATACTTTGAGACTCCAGAGCTGTGGGATACCTGCTCAGGAAAACTGTTTTAGGGAATAAAACCAGCCACAGAGAAAGAATTGTGTTGAAGTGAGCAAAACAGGAAGGAGTTGGAGATCTGAAGAACACTTTGACATCAGACATGGAGATGCAGAGTTTGGAGATTTCCTTGCTGGCTTTTGGTCTTCTTTTGTCCCAGTGTTTCCTCACAATGGCATTTAGACATGGTGAAGTACATCCTGTAAATTTGGATATATATGATATGCTTTTGTTTTTGAAGATATAGGGGATTACAGTTACATGATTGTATAAAGCTCAAAAGAGACTTTAAACTTGAGGAATTTGTTGTGTCTTTCTCCAATTCATTTGATTAATTTTGTTTAAAATCGATTTTGCTATATTCCAAAATGACCACACCAGCTTGCTCCTTTGGTCCATCTGCTTGGAAAATCTTTTTACATTCCATTACCTGGAATTAATGCCTATTCTCAATGTTGAGCTACATTTCTTGTCTGCATTTGAAGGATAGATTTTATTAGCATCTATTTGGTTAGCATTTGTCTTTTTATTGGTGAACTGTGGTCATTGATACTGAGAGAGTCAATGAACAGTGATTGTTGTTGGTGGTGCTGGTGTTGGGGTATTTGTGTGCTTTCCTTTCTTTTGCAGATAATACAAGATTATTTACTACCTGTATTTTCATGTATTGTTAACTTCCTTAAAGGTCATCTGAAATTTTAAAAGATCTTCATTTATATGTTTATTGGCTTTTGATCTTTGTAACTTTTAGTATTCTTTGCTTGTATGGATGTTTTGATTATTATTCAGGAAAGAGACTTCATTTTAGGGCCCATTCTGTTAGATATTTTCATGCTTTTACTTTGATAGATACCTCCCTACCTATTTTGGAAATTTTTCTTCTAAGATTTTGTTATCAATATTTTAAGAGAATTTGAAATAATACTTTCCTTCCTATAATCCCAGTATCTTTATATATTATCATTTCACAGTATCCTAGATATTCTGGATATTTTATGTCAGAAAGTTTCAGATTTAATATTTTCTTTGTGTAATACATCTATTCCTTCCATTGTATCTTCAGTGCTTGAGATTTGCCTTCCATCTCTGTGTTCTGTTTGTGAATCTTGCCTCTGTAGTTCCTCTTTGCAGTCTTAAAGTATTGTTTCCATTATTCCCTCAGTTTGAGATTTTGTTATTCTTTCTATTTCCTTCTAATCTTCGTTTGTTTTTCTTGGCTTTATTTATTTATTTATTTTCATTTTTTGAGACAGGTTTTTTCTGTGTAGCCCTGGTTGTCCTGGAACTGACTCTGGAGACCAGGCTGTCCTCAAACTCAGAAATCCGCCTGCCTTTGCCTCCCAAGTGCTGGGATTAAAGGCGAGCACCACCACTGCCCGGCTCTTGGCTTTATTTATAAGATTTGTTGGTTTCCTCCACTTTTTTGTTTATGTTTTCCAGGCTGTCTTTGAAGTATTTATTGATTTACTCCAAATGTTTCTGTTTTCCTGAGTTTCTTTAAGGTCTTTTAGGTCCTTCTTCATCTTCATAGAGTTGGTTTCAAAGCCTTTTTCTTGTACTTCAGCTATGTTGAAATATTTAAGACCTTCTTTGGCAATATAAATGGGCTCACACTCATTAACCAGAGGGTGATAAATGTTACTCCTTATTACATAATCAAGTACCAACATCATTGAATGGAATGTGGCTCTTACTTCTGGAAGTAAAAAGGTCCATTTTATGTCAATGTACTTAATATAAAATAGTTTGTGTCCACACAATGAAATTTATGGTGGGACCCACCATAGGCTCCATGATAGAGTCTGTGAAGTATGCAGCTTACATTTAACCCAATGTTTGATTAATGCCATGGTTGTTTTTTCTCCTTAAATTGGACAGGGAGGCAAGTGAACCACTTTTTAAATAAGTTACTTCTGTTGAGATGATGGTTTTAATAATGTCACTTCCAATCACTAACACCAGAGTCAACATTACCAAAAAAATTAAATACATAAAATAAAACTGATGGTGACAGGGTAATAGTTTTCTAATTTGCCAATATGGATTTATTCATGTCAGGTGAATGAAGACAAACTAGATTGATAGGTATATAATTTGGGAACTTTAGAATAATCCAAGGAATATTGAATTTCCAATTTGTAGATATGTCTAATGCACTTTAAGTGTTAGGTCAGTTCAGATGATTGAGACAGGCCATTGGCTGTAGCTGTGTGTGTCATGTTACAGATCATAGCAGCTAACATTGCACATAGCAGCCAGGTCAAAGAGTAGTGAATTAATGCCACTTTCTCTGCCAGGAATCCATCTGCTCTTTTTCAAACTCAATGTAGATGTATATTTTTTCAATTAGGTTTCTTTTTTCTTTTTGTATTAAATTTTCAAAAATTATTTACATTCCAAAGTTGCCTGCTTTCCTGGTCCCTCTTTCCTGAGGTCTTTTTCCCATTTTCCACCCTGCTACCTCTGAGAGGTTTCTCTCCCACCTGCCCACCCAGCAGGAACTCACCTCCACCAGCTTCCCTTTTCCCTGGGGCAATCAAATTTCTACAGGGTTAAGTGCACCCTCTCCTATTTTGGCCAGACAAGGCAGTCCTCTGCTGCACACATGCCCAGGGCCATGAACCATCCCCCATCTGCTCCTTGGTTTTGGTGTAGACTCTGGAAGCCCTGAAGTGTCCAGGTTAGTCATGGTGCGCCCTCTTGTGGCATTAAGCATGGAAACAATCTAGATGTCCTTGAACAGAAGAATGTATAAATACAATAAGTTACATTTACACAAACAGCTGATAAAAGCAATGACATCATGAAAGTTTCAGGCAAATGGAGGGAATTTGAAAAACAATCATCCTGAGCAGACTCAGAAAGATAAACATGGTATGCACTCACTCATAAGTGGTCATTAATTTAAAAGAGGAGTATAATAATCTTGTAATTTTATAATCTCCAGGGTGTGTTTTCTCAATAATTTTCCACAGGACAAATAAGGATTGTGTGTTATAGAGTATTATATATCAGGGAATACTAAGATTCATAGAATGATATGTTATGGTACTGATTGCATCCTAAGGTGTTTATACATGGAGTAAATCACACAAACACATATAACTCTACTATGCCTGGAGCCTCCCGTCCTGGAGAGGGTAGTGGTGAAGGCGCATAGTAGGACTCTGGTGATGACTTTAAAGTCTGAGAGTCTCAGTACATTCTAGGTGTCTGACTGTACTGAACTGCTGATGATAACTTCTCAAAACTCATAAACACTTTCTGGCTCTTTCAGAGGGTAAAAAGCTCCTGGCTCAGGCGGTTGAAACCTGTATCCTAACAGCTGAGGATAAGTAATGAGGCTTTTGTTCTATCTCAGCAGGAACTGCTTGGCTCTAACTGGCCCACTCTCCCCACCCACCCAGAATCTCCCAACACTGGGCTGAAGACTTGCAGCTGGTCCCACCCACCACACTAACCTTGCTACTGCTCACTGCCACCACTGCACACCTCCTTTTCTTGGTCCCAAGGTTCCTCCGCAGGAGCGAATGGTAGCATCTCCTCTTCGGGAGGACTCGAAAAGAATCCGCTGGTCCTGCAGCAGCAGCAGCAGCAGCATCCCATCTGATGAGCTGGCTCATGTGTTGTCTTCTTTGTAGGACCAGGACTCTCTGTGGGTGACTGCTGACCTCACTAATGGTGGGTACCTCAAAAGAGGGTCCATAGGGCTCCCCACCCGCTGCTGGGGTGCAGAAAGAGAAGACAAACTCAGTGCTGCCTTCCCTCGAGCAGCCACACTGCTCCCTCCACCACAAACTGTTCCTGTCTTCCCTGCCCCTCCCCCTCCCAGCACAGCCAATGTGGCTCTGCTGCCTTGTCACCTGTGGGGTGTATGAATCCCCTGCGGAGGCAACAAGTCAATGGAATTTCCCTAGCCTTGAGTCTAGGGCAAAGGTTGGGGGTGAGGGCAGGGAGGGGGGAGTGTTTCTCTGTGTAGCCTTGGCTGCCCTGGAACACACTCTGTAGACCAGGCTGGCCTCGAACTCAGAAATCTGCCTGCCTCTGCCTCCCAAGTTCTGGGATTAAAGGTGTGCACCACCACTGCCCAGCTAGTTTTCCCTTCTCATATGTTGAAGAATTCCTAGTTGTTTAGGGTTAGGAAACTTTTAGAATCCACATTTTTTTACCCAATGTATTCATTTTGTTTTATTCATCCTAAATATCTGAGACTCTCTCTTCCTTTCCTGTTCTGTGGGTGAACCTTACCTCTGTAGTTGTCAGTGCACAGGCAATTTCAATGCTCTGCTCTCAGGGACTTAGCAACTGCTTAAGTCATTCCCTGCCTCCATCACCTGCTGCTGTTGTCAGTTGTGCCTTATATACACAAACCACCAGCTACACAGCTCTCTCTGTTTGTTCCCTGTCTCAGTTCATGTCTTCTCTCTATTCTCTTTATTTACTTTCAGGGTTCTCTCTCTGCTCCCTGTCTGTCTGTCTGTCTGTCTGTCTGTCTCTCTGCAGGTCCTCTTTTGTGCCTCATTGCCTTCCCAGATTCTCACTCATATCCCTGCCCCCAAACAACCTCTTTTTTACCATATTTGTTGCATGTTTTAATTTCTCAGGACCTGCTGTGTTAGGATAGGTTGGCGCTTTTGATGACCTATTTTTTTTCTGGCTGTTATTTATTATATTCCTATGCTGGTGTCTAGGCCTCCGTGTTTGAAGTGATTATGATCTCAGTACTGATTTCTGGATTTGTCTTGCTTGGGTGGGAGTTTTTTTCCTGGTTTGCTGTTTGATGTCTGGATTTACAGAGAAAGTTGCCTGAGTGTTTGCCTCCTTTAATGACATGTTTGGTGGGTATGCTCAAGAGGGAATGCTTGCTAATGTTGGGAGCAGGGAGAAGAGGTGGGCAGGAAGAGATGATCTTAGCATCTACAGGCAGACATAGTCAGCACAGAGGTAAAGCTGCCTCTGGTGTTTAGTACAGTGCTAGGAGAAAACTGTGATCATTGCATCTGGGATAACAGACAGTGTGGTAGATCTATAGAAAGCTTATATTGTGTCCTGGCAGGAAAAGCATGTGGTTGAACAGGGACTGTCTGCCCAAGTGGGGCTGAGACACAGGGATGAGGCAGGAAAGGAAGGGCAGGTGGGCATTGTCTATCTTATCTATAAGAGGCATGCACAGGGAGACAGGCAACTTCCACTGGTATTCTGTCTCAGAGTAAGTGCAACTGATATTAGGATCTGCAGTAACAGATAGTGACATAGGTCTTTGGACAAAGTACCTTTTCTACTGCCATGCATGGCTTGTGGTTGAACAGGAGCATCTTTCAATAATCAGGACCTCAGGCACAAAGATGAGTTTGTAAAGCACAATCAATTCTGTTTCTGAGATTGCACAAAGTCCACTTGAGCAAACATCCTATGGCAAACCCACCTTGTCCACAGCCAGTTAAGGTTCAACTGCAGGGTTAAGCTACATATAAATAATTAATATACCTTACAGAGACAAAGTTAGTCTACCCATCATGATTGTCAGATGGTTTTACCCCCTTGGTTGGTTATTGCAGATTATGCCGGACTTGTAGTTTTTAAAATACTAAGTTACTGACCTGTGTATTAATGTCTTAATCTTGCTGTAACTACAATAAATACCCAGAACCTCTAGACTCTCAGTTTTGATCTCATGTGAGGCTGACTGTGAAAATCCTTATTACAGAGCTCATAATAAAGACCTCCATGTGATTGCATTACAATAGGCTCATTGTTGGTCATTGTGGTCTCTGTGGCTTGGACATAACATCTTGGTACATTGACCCAAGACCCTCAGGACTCCCAACTAAAGGATTGAAAGGCCAGTTGTTAATATCCACCATTGTTTTTGTTTCAGTGGCTTGTCTGCCAGGGCTACACAGAGAAACTCTGTCTCAAAACAAACAAACAAACAAAAAACCAAACAAAGAAGACAGGTGTAGCTGGGCAGTGGTGGCTTTTAATCCCAGCACTTGGGAGGCAGAGGCAGGGGGATGATGGTGATGGAATAATGATCAATAATCTTGCTAATCAATAATCAATACTAATTGATGGCCAATAGTCAATACTAGTCAATAACCAAAAGTGATCAATAATCTTAATAATCAATAATTGATAATCAGCAGACACTGCTAATCAATAATCAATATTAATCAATAGCCAATAATGATCAATAATTGATGGCACATGCCTTTAATCCCAGCACTTGGGAGGTAGAGGCAGGCAGATTTCTGAGTTCAAGGCCAGCCTGGGCAACAGAGTGAGTTCAGGGACTGCCAGGGCTACTCAGAGATAGCAGCTGGAGACTACATTTCCCATAAGGACTCATGCCAAGATGGTGGTCAAATGACTAAATGCGCACGCACATCAAACTCAATCCAATATGGAGGCCAGCCTTTGAACTACATATCCCATGAGGCCACGATGAAAAAGAAAGATGGTGGCCTGTGGGAGACTACATTTCCCATGAAGGCGCTGGACCGTCGCACAGGCATGATGTATGGAAATCCTGACCAGAGCCCAGTGACTGCACCATGAGACAACCATTGCCACCATCACAGTCCGGGAAAATCACCTCTGTCCTGGTGGTATCCGTGGCCTCCTTCTGACGTCACAGACCCAGCGATGCAATCTGATTGCCCGCTGCAGGGCTGCTGCAGATTGGGAGCCTCCAGGTACCGTGACGGGCGGGTGGAATCAGAGGCTCCAGGTTGCCCATGAATCTGAGGCAGGGGCATGACTGGAGTTGCTTACAGGTACTGGCTGGCGGACCTATGGACACACCCCCAGACTTGTACAAAGGAGAACTGTATTGTGTTGGGCATTATTATTGAAGACACCCAGGAGGGGAGACCCTCACTCTAGTCTCGGGATATCGCAATCACTCAGTAACTCACAAGACACAAGAGGCTTTATTTCAGGAAATCAGCTGGGCCGAGGTCGAGACTCATAATGAGGAGTGTTGACTCTGAGGCCAGGGGGATAAAGGTATTTAAAGGAAAAAAAAACCACAAACCACTGGGTGAGGGGAAAACCTAGGAAGGGTATCATAAAAATAGTGGACAGTCGCAGCCCATCATTCAGTCAGTCATGTGGGAAACATCTTGTACATGTTTTTCTCAGGAATTGAATCTTGCTCAACCATCTACTTTGTGGTCAGCCAGTTCCCAGAATGACCCAGGTGACCTGGATTTTTAGTTCTGCTTTCTTTGTGGTCAGCCAGTTCCTGGAACCTGGAGCTAGTGAACCTGCTGGCCTACATTCTTGGCTCAGCTCTAGGGGGTCATAAAAACTTTTTCATACCCTTTATAAATTTTCATATTTTTCAATTATCACCTGGTTATTGTTTTCATGTGGACACAAGGGTCACCAGTATGTGTGAAACTAACCATCGATGGACTGTGATTACTATTCTGGGCTTTCATTTTAAGACCTAAAATAAAATACTTAAGTATAGGCTCAGTGGTACACGCCTTAAATCCCTGGAGATGAGCGTTAAGCAGATCTCTGATTCAAGTCTTCCTGGTACAGAACAAGTTTTAGGTAATGAAAAGCTTAAGTATAGGCAAAGTGTTACACAGGTATTACCCAGCATTCAGGAGACAGAGCCATGCAGATCTGAGTTCAAGGTTGCTCTACAGAGCAAGTTCAAGCACAGTTAGGCAGTGAAGTTGTTGAAAAATAGAAAGCTGGTGATGATGTAATAGAGGGGGCCATGTTCCAACCTCAGCAGGCAGAGGAACTCAGCAGCTTTGTCCATGTGGCTCTGGGAGGAAAGAATAGAAGGGACGACTGAGACAATTGATAATGGTTGGCTGTAGTTAAAATATTAGTGGTGATGAAGAAGAAACCAGCATCACTGAGGTGAAATCTTCTGGTAAGTGTTTTCTGAGAGGACAAAGAAGCTGTGTTTCAGAGATAGCCAAGGCTGTCCCTTGTTGTGCACCTGGAGTTTGATCATGTGTGAGAATCACCCAGGTGGTATTGGTTTCAAAGGCATAAATGAATCTCATGCAGAGCAGCTAAGGCTTGGCCCAGTGAAGGGAGTGTATGAGAGGAATGCAGTGAATCCTAGTCGCAGGAGAAGAACCCAGCATATTGAAGATGTCAGTCCCATGGGATGAGCAGAAAGAACAGCAGCAGGAGTAGACTAAACAGAAACTAGAGTGCTATAGATGGAAGAGCTTGGAGAGAGACCCAATCTCTTTTGAGGATTGCAGATGATCATGTGTGGATCCCAGATACTGGAACAAGAAGCTGTAATATTGAAGTTACCTTTGAAACCTTAATATTTTGAAATTCCAGATCTGTGGGGTACCTGCTCAGGAAAACAGTTCTAGACAGTGCAGTAACAGATAGTGAGGCAGGTCTTTGGACAAACTACCTTTTCTACTGCCATGGCTTGTGGTTGAACAGGAGCATCTTTCAATAATCAGGACCTCAGGCACAAAGATGAGTTTGTAAAGCCCAATCAGTTCTGTTTCTGAGAGTGCACAAAGTCCACTTGAGCAAACATCCTATGACAAGCCCACCTTGTCAACAGACAGTCAAGGTACAACTGCAGGGTTAAGCTACATATAGATAACTAATACACCTTACAAAGAAAAAGTTAGTCTACCCATCATGGTTGTCAGTTGATTTTGCCCCTTTGATTGGTTCCTGCAGATTATGCCAGTCATGTAGTTTTTAAAATATTAAGCTGCAGACATGTATGTTAATGAACCAGTCTTACTGTAACTGCAATAAATACACAGCACCCCTAGACTTAGTTTCTCAGATTTGATCTCATGTGAGGCTGACTGGCAAGAATCCTTATTACAGAGCTCATGATAAAGACCTCCATGTGTTTGCATTGCAATAGGCTCCTTGTTGGTCATTGGGGTCTGTGGGACTTGGACATAACATCTTAGTGCATTGACTAGAACCCCAAGAACCCAGGACTCCCAACTTAAGGATTGAAAGGCCGGTTTTTAATATCTACCATTGTTTCTGTGTCAGTGGCTTGTCTTCCAGATATGAGTCTGTGTGCCTTGGTTTTCAGATTTGTCTTGAGTATATGTGGAGGGAGATGACTAAATTGAACATGGAACCCTGCTACAGTGGATATGCTGGAGAGTCATAGCCCCGAAGTGCTTCGAAGATGTTCCAGAACCTGGTATAGTGGATGGTGTTTCTCTGCTCTTAATTTCTGGGAAGGTTAGAGCAGACTTGGAGCCCTGCATCAGGGCTCACAGCTGCCATCCTGTCTTCATTTCTCCTCTGTCCAAGTGGAGGAATCTGCTGGGTAGCCTCTACTGCCCCCTTGTGGCTATCTATATTGTGTGTTGCAATTTGTTATTCTCTGACTGAGGAAATGAGACAGACTCCACCCTAGTCAATTTAGTTTCTAGCCACACACCTTGGGTTAAATCCTTTACAACAGGACCTAGATCCATTGACTAGTCCATGAGAGAGAGCTCTTCGAGACAGCATCCAGGGCAAAAAATCAGGCTCTGTCTACCTTATTTTATAGGGTAGAAAGACAAAGACCTCATTTCCCACCTCCTGAACTACCCTCTGCCTAGGTCATATGTGACTCTAGTTTTACAATTGGAGCTGTCATAAGATGGAAGTTCATTCTTCATCAACATTCAAAAAATTAGCATATCTTCCTTGGACAAGAGGTCTTGTCTTATTGGTGGCCATTTCCAGTTGTGTGGGACAATCTGCTTTTCTGTCCACCTTCCAGCTGTTTTAGCCTCCTCTTTGGTAGCACAGACCTGGGAACCCAGGTAAAAGAAACTCCCCCAGGTCAGCACAGCCTCTGAGTTCCCCATTCCAGTGTATCCTTCCCTGCTCTGAGCCAGGTGCCCTCCCTATTTTGTCCTTGCTCAGCCACAACTCCAACTCCCTCCTGTGTTGTCAGAGTTTCCTGTAATTGATATGGTTAACTCATTGGTTTTTGGGTTGTTACAACTCCTCATTTATTACTATGTCTGTGTCATAGTTTTCAGTTCTCAGCATTTCAGAGCTACAGTCATCTGAAGTAGCCTCAATTGAGGGCATGCCCTCATCAGAATGGCTGGTTGCTATGTATGTGAGAGATAGTGTTGATGATGATTAGGAAGGCTCTTCCACTGAGGTTGGCAATATCCCTAAGAAAGTGGTCCTGGGCTGGATGAGAGAGCAGGCTGAGCATGAGACAGTGAGCAAGCAAGAGAGCAAGCCAGGAGACAGTGTTTGTCCATGCTTTTTGCCTTCATTTTCTAATCTAAGCTTCAAAATGATGGCCTGTGATCTGACAGAACCATGTACAACAAACATTTATTACTTGAGATGCTTTTTCTTAGAAGATTCAATCACAGCAGCAGGGTAGCCAGTTAGAACAACAACAACAACAACAATGTTATTTTGCTGTTGTACAGAATCTATGTTGTAGGTTGTATTCTTGTGAACAGGACAAATTTTGTGTAGAAAGATTTTTTGATTCGTTGGTGTCTTTAACTCTCCTCTGAGGGTTCTGCCTGACTGCCTTTTTAGCGTTTATATCTAACTGCTATACATCTCAGCTAAGATCAACCTTAGACTCCTTGGTACCCTCCAATTTTTGTCTCTGGCATATGCTAAATGTACCCACCCAGTTGCAGGTTTTGATTCATTTTCCCCCTCTGGCTTTTTTTTTCTGTCTCTCTCCACACCTGTTGCTGGTTCCAGGACAGCCAGGGCTACATACAAAAACCGTGTCTCGAAAAACCTAAAAAAAACAAAAAACAAAAACAAAAAAAAACAAAAACAAAACCCCAATAATTTTACTTCCTCCTTTCTAATCTGTATTACCTTTATCTTCTTCAGTTTTATTGCTCTTGCTAAACTTTTAGAGAGTATTTTAAATAGATATGGAGAGAATGGATCACCTCTTCTTGCTTGTGAATTAGTGGAATTAATATGCATGTCTCTCTATTTTAATTGTTGTCTCTCTATTAATGTTGGCTATAGGTTTGCAGTAAAGTGACATTAAGTTTAGGTGTGTCCCTTGTATCCTTAATCACTCCAAGAACTTCATCATAAAGTGGGATTAAATATTGTCAGAGAATTATTAATCATCCAATGAGATGACCACTTATTTTATTTTCTTACACATTAAGCACATTATATTAAACCATCCTGTATCTCTTTAATGGAGCCTGCCTCATTGATCATTGAGGATGATCTTTTAAAATGATTTCTGTTTTTATTAATTCATTGTATTAAAGATTTTTGCATCTGTGGTTTTAAGGGAAAATGGTTTGTAATTCTTTTTTGTAGCTGAGTCTTTATATTGATTGGATATTTGTGTAACCATGGGCTCACAAATTAAAATCAGCTAAGGTTTCTTCTCTTTCTATATTGTTGAATACTTTGAGGAGTATTTTCATGAACTCCTCTTTGAAATTCTGTTAGGATTCTACCCTGAAACTCATGGCCCTGGCCTTTATTGTTGGCACACTTGTAATGACTTCTCTTTTTCTAGGTGTTTAGGTGTGTTTAAGTTATTTACCTTAGTTTGATTTAACTTTGGTCAGTGGAACAAATTGAGATTAGCCTTTTCTTTTACAATTTCTAATTTGGTGTTGTAGAGGCATTTTAAAGCTATGTCTTTACCATTCTCTGGCTTTCTTCATTGTCTGTTATTTTGTCACCCTTTATTTTAGATTTCATTAATTTGGATATTCTCTATCTTTTAATAAGTGTTTCTATTTTGTCTAATAAAAGATTCAAAGAACCAACCCCATGTTTCATTAATTCTTTGTATTCTTCTCTTTCTATTTATGGATTTTTGATCCCAATTTGACAATATCTTGATGTCCACTTCTTTCCTTCATCGCTCACTCACTTCTTTCCATTCTAGATTTTAGAGAATGCTCTTAAATTGCCAGTGTGAGAGCTCTCCAATTTTTTTCATGTAGGGATTTTGTGCTATGAACTTTCATCTTAGAGACAGTTTCATTTTCTTTGTATTCCATAAGATTGTGCATTTTGCATATTCATTTGCATTGACTTCTATAAGGTCTCTAATTTCTTCCTTTATTTCTGTCTTTTTTTTTTTTTTTTTCGAGACAGGGTTTCTCTGTGTAGTCCTGGCTGTCCTGGAACTCACTCTGTAGACCAGGCTGGCCTCGAACTCAGAAATCCACCTGCCTCTGCCTCCCAAGTGCTGGGATTAAAGGCGTGCGCCACCACCGCCCAGCCTTATTTCTGTCTTAACCTAGTTTTCACTCAGTAGTGAGGTGTACAGTTTCCATGAGTTTGTAAGCTTTGTGTTCTTTCTGGTTTTGTTGATATCCAGCTGTAATCCATGGTGGCCTGATAAGATACATGGTGGGTAGCTTGTTTTTCTTTATGTATTGAGACCTGCAATTTGTCTAAATATGTTTTCAGTTTACAAGTGAGTTTTATGAAGTTCTAAGCAGGAAATATATTCTCTTATATTTTGGTAGAATGTTCTCCGAATTTCAGCTGGATTCATGTTCATGCTATCAGTTAGCTGGGGTATTTCTCTGTTTAATTTTGATCTGGAGAATTTATCCGTTGGTGAGAATGGAGTATTGAAATTTGCCAGTATAATGTATGTAGGTTATCATGTGATTTTACTTTAAAACTCTTTTTTTTTTTTACAAAGGTATGTGACCATGTGTTTGAGGCATAGATGTTAAAAATTGAAATGTCATTTATGATAATTTTTTCTCTTTGATGAGTATGTTGTATCTTTCTCCAATTTTTTTTTTTTTAAAAAAAACTATTTTAAAATAGTTACACCAGCTTGCTTCTTTGGACCATTTGCTTGGAATATCTTTTTACAACCCTTTACACTAAAGTAATGTTTATCCTTGATGTTGAGCTATCTTTCTTTTTCTTTCTTTCTTTCCTTTTACAGTTTTTATTGTTTTTTAATGATATATTTATTTATTTTATGTATATGAGTACACCATTGCTCTCTTCAGACACACAAAAAGAGGACATCAGACCCCATTACAAATGGTTGTGAACCACCATGCGGTTGCTGGAATAGAACTCAAGACCTATGGAAGAGCAGTCAGTGCTCTTAACTACTGAGCCATCCTCTCCACCCCAAGCTGTATTTGTTATATGCAATAGAAGGATAAGTTTGTGTTAGCATCCATTCTGTTAGCCTGTGTCTTTTTATAGTCATCTGAGGTCATTGATATTGAGAAAGTCAATGAGTGGTGATTGTTATCTTTTGATATTTTGTTGTTCTTGTTGCTGTTATTGTTAAAGCCACAGCTGGTCGTGGTGGTGTTGTTGGGGTGTGTGTGTGTGTTTTCCCTTCTTTTGCAGATAACAAGATTATTTACTACCTGTGTTTTCATGTCTATCATTAATCTCCTTGGGTTGGATTCTTCCTTCTACACTTTGTGTAGGTTTGTTTATGTAGATAGATTAGGGTTAGAAATCCCCAAATAATATTTACCACAACAAGATGGCTGTAATTATGATTTGTGTCCAATGATTGAAATGGAATGGAGAGTAAGATGATAGAGGATACTCAGTAGTCCTGGCTCAGGTTCTTTCTAGAAAAGGTCATACTGTGCTTTCAGACGCCTTTCCTTTAAGGAAGATGAAAGGGAAAGATTGTTCCAGTAACCAATTATTAGACATGGAAGTTGAAAGGAAACATGCTGCTCTCTGTGGTGGTGCATGCCTTTAATCTCAGAACCCAAAAGACAAGTCAGGAAGATCATAAGGCCAAGCTCATCTCATCTATATAATGAATTTGAGCCAAGCCAAAGTTAAATTAAATCCTGTCTTACTTCCTTTTCAAATATTTTCATTGAAACTGGTTAGAAAAGGTGTCATGTGAGTACACACATCCGTACATATCCCTTTCTACTTAATGTTTTTAGACGTGAATAAATGCATTGGAAAACAAGAAGAGTTAATAATAAAATATTAAAATTAGTTTTGTGGGGGGAATTTAAATTTACTATAGCTTTTGGGTTTTCTCTTTTGCATCTATATTTCATCATTTTCTGTATCAAAACTGGATTACTTGTGCAGTTTAATCAAAAGCACAAGCTATGTCAAACAGTCTACACAACAGGTGTGGTCTGTAATGTGTTATTTCATTCTAATTCCTAGGGATTTAAAAAATTATTAAATACACATTTGTAGCCCAGCTGCAGAGGTCACACATGGATCTGGAAAGTCACTGGTAGAAGAAGGCCAAGAAAATCTCCAGTGCTAAAGAAAAATCACATAATTCCCATGATGAGATTTTGTTTTCTTATTAAGCAGCATGAAAGCCTGCTTCTGAGCAAGACACTGACTTTGAGTCTTCACAAGACCGAGGGCCTCTCCTCCCATTGATGCCCAACAGTGCTATCTTATGCTACATATGCAGATAGAGCCATGGTTCTCTCCATGTGTACAGTTCAGTTGGTGGTTTAGTCCCTGGGAGCCCTGGGGGGTCTGGTTGGTTGATATTGTTGCTCTTCCTCTGGGGTTGCAAACCCTTCAGCTCCTTCAGTCCTTTCTCTAACTCCTCCATTGGGGACCCCATGCTCAATTCAATGGTTGGCTGCAGGTATCTGCCTCTGTATTTGTCAGGCTCTGGCAGAGCCTCTCAGGAGACAGCTGTCAGCATGCACTTCTTGGTATTCACAATATTGTCCTTGTTTGTTGACTGTATATAGGATGGATCCCCAGGTGCAGCAGTCTCTGGGTGGTTTCCTTCAGTCTCTGCTCCACACTTTGTCTCGGTATTTGCTCCCATGAGTATTTTGTTCCCTCTTCTAAGAAGAACCACTCAAACCACACTTGGTCTTCCTTATTCTCTCTCTCTCTCTTTTTTCTCTCTCTCTCTCTCTCTCTCTCTCTCTCTCTCTCTCTCTCTCTTTGAGACAGCCTTTCTCTGTGTAGCCCAGGCTGTCCTGCAACTCACTCTGTAGACCAGGCTAGTCTTGAACTCAGAAATCCTCCTGCCTTTGCCACCCAAGTGTTGGGATTAAAGGCGTGTACCACCACTGCTCCCTTTGTCTTTATTCTTGAGTTTCATGTTGTCTGTGAACTGTATCAGGTATTCTGAGCGTTTGGGCTAATATTGAACTCAGGACCTTTGGAAGAGCAGTCAGTGTTCTTAACCAATGAGCTATCTCTCCAGCCCCCTAAAATATAAATTTCAATAAAGGACTAGTTAATATCGAAAAGGAAATTTCAATATAGGATTAATTCATATTAAATTGGAAATTTCAATATATGACTAGTTAAAAATAATTGGAAATTTCAATATAGGACTAGTTAATGTTAATTAGAAATTTCCATATATGGCTAGTTAAAAATACTTGGAACTTTCAGTATAGGACTAGTTAATATTAAATTGTAAATTTCAATATAGGACTACTTAAAAATAATTAAAAATTTAAACATAGGATGAGTTACAAAAGAATTGGAGATTTTAGTGTAGGATTAGTTAACATTAAATTGTAAATTTCAATATAGTCTTACCTAGTATTAAATTGGAAATTTCAATATAGGATTAGTTAATATTAAATTGGAAATATCAAAGAAATTATATTTCAATATAGTACTAGTTAACACTAAATTGGATATTTCAATATAGGACTAGAAAGATTAAATTGGATATTTCAATGTAGGACTATTTAAAATTACATTGTAAATTTATTATGGGACTAGTTAATATAAATTGGAATTTTCAGTATTGGACTAGTTAATATTCAATTACACATTTCAATACAGGATTAGTTAACATAAAATTGGAAACTTGAATATAGGACTAGATAAAAATAATTGGAAATTTGGATATAGGACTACTTAATGTTAAATTAAAATTTTGATATAAGACTAGTTAACATTAAATTGAAAATTTCAAACCAGGACTAGTTAATATTAAAATGTAGATTTCAATATAGGACTACTTAATAATAAATGGAGTTTTCAATATAGGACTAGTTCACATAAAATTGAAAATTGCAATCTAGGACTAGTTAACATGGAATTGTAAATTTCAATATGGCACTAATTATCATGGAATTGTAAATTTCAATCTAGGACTAGTTAATATTAAACTGTAAATTTCAATCTAGGACTAGTTAACATTAAATTAAAAATTTCATTATAGGACTAGTTAACATTAAATTGATAAATTGCAATCTAAAACTAGTTAACATGGAATTGTAAATTTCAATATAAGACTAGTTAACATGGAATTGGAAATTGCAATCTAGTACTCATCAATATCAGGTTGTAAATTGCAACATAGAATTAATCAACTTGGAATTGTAAATTGTAATCTAGGACTAGTTAACATTACATTGAAAATTGCAATCTAGGAGTAGTTAACAGGAAATTGTAAATTTCAATATAGGAATATTTAACTTGGAATGGGAAATTGCAATCTAGGACAACTTAACATTAAGTTGTAAATTTCAATACAGGACTAGTTAACTTTCAGTTGCAATTTGCAATTTAGAACCACTACAACAGTAGAGTCGCCCTCTCACATTGGATCATTTCTCTTGGGCAAAGGACAAAGCTTTCTTCTTCCTGGAATAGACAGATATTCTGCTTATGATTTTGACTTTCATGCACATGTTGCTTCTGCCAAATCCACGATCCATGCACATCCTGAGTGTGTCATTCACCACAATTGCATTCCACACAGTATTGCTTCTGACCAAGGAACTCATTTCACAGCAGAGAAGTGAGACAGTGGGCAATAATCATGGATTCTAATGGTATTAATTACCATTAATACCATAGTCCTTGTTACCCTGAAGGTGCTGAACTGATAGTAAAATAGAATGACCTTTAGAAGACACTTTTACACAGCCAATTATGGGACAGCCACCTGGATAGCTGGGCAGGGTCCTAGGCTGTATGTATTTTGAATCAGCTTCCAGTATTGGGTACAGTTTCTCTCACAGCTGAGATCCATGATTTCAGGAATCAAGGTTGGAAACCTGTGTGAAGGTCGCAATCCCCAAATCTGAGTGGAACTCAGCACAAAATGGAAGACTCTCTTTATCAGAAGGGCTTCCATTTCTCTACCTCAATTTATCTAGACAATGTCCCTGAACACAGGTGGCTGTCCTTATCAAAAGACTGTCCATGTGTGGAGCTACTTAAACTCAGCACACAAGTTCCATTCTGGCTTCCCTGCCTACATGATAATTATGTATACTATTATGACCAGTTAATTCTTTCCACCTGTACCCAGAAAAGCCCTCATACATCTTATTTCTGGGACAATAAAGTAGAGTTGCCTCACTGTGCTGGTCTCCGCAGTTAATTTTATAATACTCAAAGCCATCACAAGCCAGATTGCCACAGCTGATCCATTTGTCTTCATTCTTTGGTGGCTAACAATCACCCAAGAATAAAGAAGACCCACCCCAAAGCTGCCACCCTTAGTGGCCCAGTAGGAAAAATGTCAATATGTTTTACATTCCTGTGTTTAGCCTTTCCCATTCTTCAGGTTTCTCACAAATTCTCCTGTCTTTCCATGAATCCATAACTGGTGATGCTTTGACAAGATGAATATGAGTGGGCTGGCACTGCAGTCACCTTTGAGGGGATATCTGTCCTTTTTGGTGTTTGTGCAATGGATCCTTCTACATTGTTAAACTGACCAAAGGGGTGACATAGAAAGAGCAGGAGTTATGGTGCCTCAGAGAAGAGTCCTTCTAAGGGGACAAAATAAAACAAAAGAGATGACAAAGATTATCAAATACAACAGTCATGGAAGGCAGGACACCTGGAAGGATTCTGTTAGGAGAGTCAGATAACATCCACAATACACAAAAGCCAGACTGATAGGACCATCATAATTTCTATTCAGGATATAGTTAAGAACATAATTAGGGCAGCATTACACTTATTATAGGAAGAAAATAGGCAAGAGTCCCACCTAAAAACCAATGTCATGCTTTGTATTGGGTGTTAGAAGACTGATTTTTATTTGGCTTTCTTGTAAGGCCAGTAATTTGATAAAAAAAAAATGAGGAATTTTGGACAACTCATTATAAGTTTATATTCAACCACTGATTCTCTTCTATTACAATATTGTGTAATATATGAAGAATTAAATTTTGAGGAAATACTCCTAGCATCATTATTAACATGGGTTATATAAGGTTTATAAGGTGAAATGTGCATCTATGATGAGTTGGACAATATTCCATAGCCCTTCACAAAAGGATATAACTTGAGCCAGCTGTTTGTTTCATCAGAACCCTTCATGAAGAGCCTGTACCTGCTGCTCCTACATCACATTTAAATCAGGGAGCAGGCATGGTTAGTGTAGTGTAGTGAAGTCTATTAGTGAGATGTTCTCTTTCATAGTGGGATAGTGTTCCATATTTGGTAAATATTGCTTTTAGATTTGGCCTCAGTATTTAATAAGGTTGTTCAGTTTTCTCAGCTGTATATAGACCCTGCCATGCTGAAGTAAGCAAAGGGCTTTTCCTTCATCTGGGATATTGAGATACATCTATATATGACAAAGAGAATCAGGAGTGAGAACTTATTTTCTAAATAACATTTCACAAGATCAAACATAATTTTTGAGGACTTTTGTCCCTTCACTTGCTAAGAGACACACTGCACTTGAAAGTGATCATCCTTTCATATCGCAGCTTAAGATTACACAGTTAGCAAAATCAACTTCTGTTGACCTTCTGTTAAGGTCTATCAAAATTTCTTGTCTAGGTTATCATTGATCTTCTGAAGGATCTCTATATCTTCAAGATTTTCTTTGTACTATTTTCCCTCTTAGTGAACGTTACTCGATATCCTTGCTTGGGCTGAGTGTGACTTCCCTTGGAAGCTCTGAGGGAATCATCCCTGTGTTTTGACTCTCCTCAATGTAGACTGGAAACAGGATAGGATAAAACTTAGATTACAGCCAGTTTGTCATAAATGTTGATCTGAAGACAGATACTTTAATCCCATAGGTATTTCCCCAAAACTTTATGATCTAAGTGTGATAAGTACCTCATTTATTCCTTCAGAACTTCCAGCAGCTTTGTAGGTTTTCTTTTCTTCTCATTTAGGAAATTGCCATCACAATGTATATATAACTCCTTCTTTATTGAAACAATTTACATTTTTAGATCATTCTAACATTACATAAATGTTTATAACATAACATACAATAGGCCTAACAAAAAATTCACAATCTATTGTGAGAATATTTATTCAGGGGTGAAAAATAAACAATTTATATCCCCTCTTTCTAAGTTCTCAGTGGCACCACATTTCAAAATTATCATAGTTCACCCTAGGATAACAGTGAAATAATTGGTTTTACATACAGAAAATTGACAAAGTGTTTTTATGAGACTGTAGACATCCTTCAATCAGTCATATTAAAAATACCTTACTCAGTATATCTGGAGACAAATTTACATTACCTAAATAGTGATTACTCTTCCAAGTTGTACAAATATTGGCCAGCCAGGTCATTTTTTTGGATAGAGGTTCAGTAACATTTAAAAAGCCCTGCTGTGATTATTTTAATTCAACAAAGCTGAAGGTATGAAAATGGTTGTGGTTTAATTTAGAAGATAAGATAAGCCCTGTGCAGGACCTGCCTATCTTTGTATATTTATCTGTTTTTAAAGAGGTTTTACTGGATGTAAATATCTTTTAAATTATTAACATGTTTATGTCTGCATAAAATTTAAAATATGTATATATCATAGTTAAAAAACATAGATGTGTTAGTCATGTATGAGTGAGGAGAATGTCTAATATTAATAACATTTTCTGGTCTAGGAGTAGTAAACTCTTTAAAACATGTTACCTATTCCAAGGAAAGATTCAGACCCATATTTTAATTTTACATTTATTCTACCTGTGTGGATATATTGATTAAATATATTTTTGTCCTTTCATATCAATTTCTAAGTTTATTTTCATTAGAAACAATATGAACTAGGGTCAAGTTAAGAAGTTTAATTTACTTGTAAATCATTTGCTATGAAGTACATGATGTGAATAACAAACCATGATCTTATGTGTATAGTTTATACATAAGTAATAAAATGGTAATTTTTAATAAGCCATGAACTTGTGTTTATTGCTTATCTGGGATTCCTTTTTCAGAATTTTCATTGTCAAGTGAAACCTTCACATAGAAATCTTTAGTAAGCATATTTTTAGGTTGGGCAGAAAGTAAACCAGACATGTCTAGAGCAGAAGAGTACTGAGGGCATTTTATCTCAGAGGAAAATTAACTGCAGTAATAGCTGACAGTAAGACCGAGCATAGGGTAGGATAAGTGTTCTTTGCTGGCAGCAGGCTGTCTGGCTCTTGGCAACTTATCATTTGATTATCTGTGGGTTCTGTGAATATCAAAGTTTTTGCTTCCTTTGTTAGTATGCTAGTTTTAGAGGCAAATGGCTGGGAAAACTTTAGGTTCTTTTGAGAAACCTTTCTCTAAGTAAGAGAGAAGCTATCAGAATAAGAATAAAAAAAACCATTAAGATATGAAATGAATACCTTGTAGGCCTGATATTTCTTCTTTGTGTAATAGGGATTAATATTCATTCAGGGGGACCATCAAGAATAATGGTGGCCACCTTAACCTTAACGCTGAGCCTAACCCTATCCTAACCCTCACCTCTTAATTTCCTAACCCTTAAACCTAATTCTACAAACCCTTATTCTAATCCTAACCACAAACTGTCTAATCCCCTAACCCTAACTCAAACCCTGCTTACTGTGTGGCATATTTCTGAATTACAACTTCACAAGTGAAAAACCCTTTATTAATCCTGCTCTTTTGAGATGTTCAGATCCACCTTTAATCTGGGCTACAGATTCTTTTGACAACCCACATATATAAAAAATCATTGAACGGGGTGGTGTTTTGTTTTTTGTACTTGCCCAGCTTTTTTTTTTTTTTTTTTTACAAAACAAAGGTGATTTGTTTATTTGTGTTTAAAAAACTGGTATTAGTAAGCACTTATCTCTCAGAATTCTGGTATACACTGAAGATCAGGTGTAATATCCTGCAGCATAAAATCAACCAGTCCTTGATTTTCTAATTTATCTTGCCAACAGCCTTTACTGGGACATTCTATTAAATAATCTTTCTATATACAAAGATTCATTCTCTCTATGATTTGAGCTATGTTTATCTACAGAATGTATACTAATAGAACTGTTCTTTTTTCTCCACTTTTCTACTAATGAAAATATGCTGGCTACCAATAGTGCTCAACTGTTTTTCCCTTATGTCTCTGGCTTTTCTTCAGGGTTGATTGATACCTGTCATCTGGTGCAAGGGAGCTGCAGTTTCCCTGAACCCAACATGAAGCAACAAATAAGTCTCTTGTTTCCTAAAATCCCTCTTTAGTGTTAATGTTGTTAGCATTCTGTCTAAAACTCTAACTCACAGTTATCTGATGACAGCCAGGTATCCTCCTCCCCATAGTTACCTCTCTTTAAAGACAGATGGAATGTGTTCTGTGGGTGTGAGGGGAGGTGTGGGGGACTGGGATGTGTCAGCAGGCTCATGCCTCATGCTGAGATATTTCTTCCCCCTCAGGGAGCATGCCTCATGCTGAGACAGCTCTTCCCCAGAAGCAACCCACCAGAAGACAGTATAGAATAGAATATAGTTTATTCAGGACATGGGGAGGAGAGTTAAGAGGTAGTAGAGGCAGAGAAAAGCAGAGAGTGGCAGGGTAGAGAAGTAGAGGCCAGGCATGAGCATGTGGAGAGAGACCGGGGAAGTGAAGAGCCCAAGAGAGCCAGAGAAAGAAAGAACAAAAGGGCAAGAGATCAAAAGAGAGGAAGGGGCAAGTAGCCACCTTCCAGTGGGTCAGGCCTACCTGGCTGTTTCCAGGTAAGTATGAAGTGGAGTTTAGACAGAATGCTAAGAAATAGCCTGGGCATCCTTCTCTTGTAAATCAGATTGATACCTCCACTGCACCTGAGTACTGGGCTATGGAAGCCGTTCACCTTGATTACAGGAAGAAGAAGGCAAGTGCTGTGAGGAAATCTCAGGTAAGGTCTGGAGTCAGGTCCTGGTAGGTGCAGGATCATTGCTCTCAGAGGGGAGGAGCAGGCAGCTGAACAGCCAGAGCTGGAATGCTGGGTTCTCCCCCAGGGCTGGGTGGGGTGAGATTCCTTCTGAAGGATATGTACACATGCTAATGAAGTACAAACAATTTCTGAGATTTGGAAAAGGTCTGGCCCTGCACCTGAAGCACACTTTAACCTTGAGGAGTGGTAAGACTCACTGGCCAATCTAATGCTTCCAAACAGACCTGCCAATCAGACAAGGAGGCGGGTTTGCCGGGGGACCAGTCTGCAAGTTCACTGTACTTGTGCAGTCTTAATTGGCTCTCTGTATCCTTTCTGAGCCCTGCTGTCAAGCGCTGTGTGGAGACCTCAGGGAAGCTCTGAAATCGAGTCATGGTGAGCACAGGATCACTGCCTACAATGGGTAGGGGCAGGCGGCTGAGCAGTGGGAGCTGGGGTGCGGTCCTCTCTGGGGCTGCATGGTAAGCATCAGCCCGATGTGACCACCTGTGAGGTCCCTGGTGATGATCCTCACATGTTAGATCAGGAGGTGACCTGTGAGTAATTCACTATCATGACTGATTCTGATTCTGCCCAAAACATTTGGACCAGTTGCTTTCCTGTAGAAACATGGGTGGTTTCTCTGACTCTGCAGCACATGTGTCCAAACCCTTTTGTCTTTTATTGAATACATAAGAAGACAGGCATAGCTGGGCAGTGGTGGTGCACGCCTTTAATCCCAGCACTTAGGAGGCAGAGGCAGGTGGATTTCTGAGTTTGAACCCAGCCTGGACTACAGAGTGAGTTCCAGGACAGCCAGGGCTACACAGAGAAACCCTGTCTCAAAAAACAAACAAACAAACAAACAAACAAATAAACATACAAAACATGTTTTAAGAAAACAGGCATAAATCTAACAGATCCGTTTTCATACATTAGATATTTTTGTTTTGTTTAGTTTTTGTTAATTTTTTGTTGCAGTTTCGTATATTGCTTTATTTTTTACATTTAGTGTTTGATTATTATGTGGTTAAGGACCTTTTTTTCTCCAATCTGCTGGTTTTTTTTTGGATGCTTCTTGTACATTAACAGGCATCTTCTTTGGTTTAGGAAATTCTTCCTTTATGATTTCATTGAAAATATTTTCTAGACCTTTGGACTGAAATTTTTTTTTTCGTATTTCAATTATCTGTAGTTTTTCCCTTCTCACATGTTGAAAAATCTTGCTGTTTATTGCCAGGAAACTTTTAGTATCCACATTTTTTGACCAATGTATCCATTTTGTTTTATTCATCTTTAATGTCTGAGACTCTCTCTTCCTTTCCTGTTCTGTGGGTGAACCTTGTCTCTGTAGTGTCAGTGCACAGGCAATTTCAATAGCCTGCTCTCAGGGACTTAGCAACTGCTTAAGTCATTCCTGCCTCCATCACCTGCTGCTGTTGTCATGTGTGCTTTATATACACAGACCACCACCTGAAGCTGCTGTCTATGTTTGTTCCCCTTTTCAGTTCTGTGCACATGCCCCATCTCTATTCTCTTTTTTTACTCTCAGGTCTCTCTCTCTTCTCTCTGTCTGTCTGCCTGTCTGCAGGTCCTCTTTCCTGCGTCAATGCCTTCCCTAGGTTCTCACTCATCTCCCTCTTCCAAACAATGTCTTTTTTTGGTTTTTGAGACAGGGTTTCTCTATGTAAGCCTGGCTGTCCTGGAACTCACTCTGTAGACCAGGCTGCCTTGAACTCAGAAATCCACCTGTCTCTGCCTCCCGAGTTCTGGGATTAAAGGTGTGCACCATCACCGACCGACTAAACAACATCTTTTGTACCATATCTGTTGCATGCTTTTATTTCTCAGGACCTGCTTTGATTGAATAGCTTGGATATTTGGTGACATATTTCTTGGTTATTATTTATTATATCCTATGCTGGTGTCTAGTCCTCTGGGTTTGAAGTGATTATTGATTTAGGTATTGATTTCTGATTTGTCTTGCTTGGGTGGAAATTTTGTTCCTGGGTTACTGTTTTATGTCTGGATTTACAGAAAAATTTGCCTGAGTTTTGCCTTTTTTACTGGTCTGTTTATTGGGTATCCTCAATAGGGAATGCTGGGTAATGTTGGGAGCAGGGAGAAGAGGTGGGAAGGAAGAGATGATCTTAGCAACCACCAGGAAACATAGTCAGGACAGAGGTAAAGCTGCCTCTGGTGTTTAGTACAGTGCTAGGGGAAACTGTGATCATTGCATCTGGGAGAACAGACAGTGTAGTAGATCTATAAAAATATTACCTGTGTCCTGGCAGGTTAAAGCATGTGGTTGAACAGGGACTGTCTGCACAAGTGAGTCTGAGACACAAGAATGAGGCAGGAAAGGAAGGGCAGGTGGGGATTGTCTATCTTATCTATAAGATGATGCACAAGGGGAGAGGCAACTTCACTGGTATTCTGTCTCAGAGTAAGTGCAACTGATATTAGGATCTGCAGTAACAGATAGTGAGGTAGGTCTATGGACAAGTACTTTTTCTACTGCAGTGCATGCTTGTGGTGAACAGGAACATCTTTCAATAATAAGGGCCTCAGGCACAAAGATGAGTTTGTAAAGCCCAATTAATTCTGTTTCTGAGAGTGCACAAAGTCCACTTGAGCAAACATCTTATGACAAGCCCTCTTTGTCAACAGCCAGTCAAAGTACAAACTGCAGGGTTAATCTACATATGATAACTAATACACCTTACAGAGAAAAAGTTAGTCTACCCATCAGGGTTGTCAGATGGTTTTTGCCCCTTTGATTGGTTCCTACAGATTATGCCAGACATGTAGTTTTTAAAATATTAAGTTGCTGACCTGTGTGTTAATGCCCCAATCTTGCTGTAACTACATAAATACTCAGTACCTCTAGAGTCTCATTTTGGTCTCATGTGAAGCTGACTGGTGAGAATCCTTATTACAGAGCTCATAATAAAGCCCTCCATGTATTTGCATTGAAATAGGCTCCTTTTTGGTCATTGTGATCTCTGTGGCTTGGACATAACATCTTGGTGCATTGACCCAAGATCCTCAGGATTCCCACCTAAAGGATTGAAAGGCCAGTTGTTAACATGAACCATTGTTGTTTCTGTGTCAGTGGCTTCTCTACCAGATTTGTGTGTGTGCCGGTTTTCAGGTTTTTCTTGAGTATATGTGGAGAGAGATGGACTAAAGTGAAAGTGGATTCCTGCTACAGTAGATACACTGGAAAGTCGTTGCCCCAAAGTGCTTCAAAGATGTTACAGAGCCTGGTATAGTGGACTGTGTGCCTCTGGTCTTAATTTCTAGGAAGCTTAGAGCAGACTTGGAACCCTGCTACAGGGCTCACAGCTACCTGCCTGTCTTCATTTTCTCCAATGTCAAAGTGGAGGAATCTGCTGGGTAAACCTATACTGTCCCCTTGTGGCTGTCCATTTTGTGTGTGGCACTTAGTTATTCTCTCACTAAGAAATGAGACAGACTCCACCCTAATCGATTTAGTTACTAGGCCCACACCTTGGGTTAAATCTGTCTAACAACAGGACCTAGACCCATTGACTAGTGCATGACAGACAGCTCTTTGAGACAGCATACAGGGCAAAATCAGGCTCTGCCTACCTTATTTTACAGGGTAGAAAGACAAAGACCTCATTTACCACCTCCTGAACTACCCTCTGCCCAGGTCATATGTGACTCTGTGTTTTGAACTTGGAGCTGTCATAAGATGGGAGGTTGTTCTTCATTGATTGTCACAAATTTAGCATATCTTCCTTGGACCAGAGATCTGTCCTTTGTTGGTGGTCATTTCCAGGTTGTGAGACAATCCGCTTTTCTGTCCACCATCCAGTTGCTTTAGCCACATCTTTGGTAGCACTGGCTGGGAAACCAGTGTTAAAGACACCTCACCCAGAGCAGCATAGTCTCTGAGGTCCCCATCCCAATGTATCCTTCCCTGCTCTGAGCCAGATGACATCCATATTTGTCCTCGCTCAGCCACAACTCCAACTCCCTCTTTGTTGCCAGGGGCTCCTGAATTGATATGGTAAAATCATTGGTTGTGTGTGTAACAACTTCCTCACTTATTATTGTGTCTGTGTTATTGTAGTTTTCAGTTCTTAGCCATTTCAGAGTACAGTCATCTGAAAGGACCTCAATTGAGGGGCATGCCCTCATCAGAAGGGCTGTTTTGCTGTGTCTGTGAGAGATACTGTGATGGTTGATTAGGAAGGCTCTTCCACTGAGGGTGGCAATATCCTAAGCAAGTGGTTCTGGGCTGGGAGGAGAGAGCAGGCTGAGTTTGAGACAGTGACCAAGCAAGAGAGCAATCCAGGAGATATGTTGTCCATGCTTTTTGCCTCAGTTTTAATCTAAGCCTTTCAATGATGGGCTGTGATCGGGACAGAATACATGTACAACAACCACTTATTTACCTGAGATGCTTTTCTTAGAAGATCAAATCACAGCAGAAGAGGAGCAAGTTTGAACAACAACATGGTATCAAGGGT